>NW_027664983.1:0-10000 GCF_963921795.1 Nannobrachium achirus
ACGCCATGTTCCCTCCCGCGCCCTCAGGTCTGGAAATGAGAACCTTCTGAAGTTCACTCATAAGGCGAAAAACACACTTGGTGTGACAGGGCCCTTGCCGTGTTCAAAAGCCTCCCTCAAAACCCACTTTTTCAGACTTGCTTTCCCTACCTAACTTTACTCCACCCACCTTTCAGTTTTTATTTTTATTCTTTGTGTGCCCTGTTAATTGCGACCGTAGGTCGCATTTACTATCAAACCCTGCACAAAGTGTAAGTCCGTCCGTCAGTCCGTCAGTCCGTCAGTCTGTCTGTCACACAAAGTGTAAGTCCGTCAGTCTGTCTGTCACACCTCACACGTCACACTCTTGCCCTGCTCATATCTCCGCAACCGTTGCCCCGATCCATGCCAAATTTTGCACACACCTTCCTTACCTGCCAAACTACAACCTCCAAGGACCCCCGGAGCTCCAGGGACCCCCAGGTCCCTGGGGGACCCCCAGATGTAAAAAATGACCAAATGACCACCCCCACGGGGCTGCTCACGGGGAATTCCCGGGGACCACCCACTCCTGGTGCTCCAGAACGGATGCAAAAGTGCTGGCGCCCCCAGTGGAGGACCCCCTACACTGCAGCTCACATAAAATGCCGTAACTCTGGCTAGGAGCGACCGGGACAGCCGGGGCCGGTACCTATTCCTCCGCCAAGGCAACGCGGACACCCCACCCCTCATTTCTCACATGGCCCTCTTCTAGCGCCACCATGAGGCCGATTTTTAAAAACACATTTTTGGACACTGCTCCTACAGATTTTGCCCTAAAATCACGAAAATCACTACACAGTATGTCTACACTCATGTCATCAACATGGATCAGGAAGATTTTGGCAAAACACATTTTTGCCCTATTTGTGGAGATAAGTGACCTACGGTCGCTTATCTCCCGATTAGGGAGTGTTACTGGTGTACTTTTTAGATGTTATCCTTTTAACTTTGTCCCAATAAAGTTGTTTTTATTTTGTTTTTGTAAAGTGACTTTGAGTACCTTGAAAGGCGCTATATAAGTTTGATGTATTATTATTATTATTATTATTATTATTATTATTATATCTTCATATATGGAGATCCAGGTGACGATAGTCAGCGGTCTGAAACGGCAAATAGTGTATTCATTGAAAGAACTAAGAAGAGTCTGGATACAAACCCATATGTAGGTGCTGTATTTCTGGACTTCAGACGGGCTTTTGACACCGTAAATCACCACGTCCTCCTCACAAAACTATCATACTTCAATTTCTCCATAAATTCAATTCGTTGGATACAATCATACTTATCAAACCGCAAACAGTGTGTGGTGATAAACGGTGTCCAGTCCCCGTATGTTGATAATCCAGTAGGAGTTCCGCAGGGATCCATTTTAGGCCCTTTATTGTTTTCTTTATATATCAATGATTTACCGGATGTGTGCCCAGATTGCAATGTACAAATGTATGCCGATGACGCCGTCATCACTGTCCATGGCAAAATCTCTGAGAGTCTAACTAGTGCACTTGACAGGGTACACACCTGGCTAGGCAACGCTTGCCTCATGCTCAATGTGAAGAAAACAGTGTTTATGTTGTTCAGCAAGAGACCAGTCACCATTGTGAGATCTGGTGTATTCTCGAAGGGGGTGGAACTGGAGTATGTGTCACATTTCAAGTATCTAGGTGTAATCTTGGACTCCAATCTAACCTTCGAGAAGCACATAAAAAAAGTAACTAATACTATTAATTACAATCTGCGAAACTTCAAACAAATTCGACCCTACCTAACAATAGAAGCAGCCAAAACATACCTTCATTGCATGATTTTCTCTCACATGGAATACTGTTTTACAAACTGGTCTTTTGCAAATACAACAACCATCAAACCCATTGAACAGGTATTTAAAAGGGCTATTAAAATACTAGACAAAAAACCAAACTCCTATCACCACTGTAACATTCTGGAAAAGTACCACCTCCTCAGCTTTGAAAACTTTAGGAAATTTAAAAATGCATGTCTAATATATAAGTGCCTTAATTGTCTGGCTCCCCCTCCTCTTATGGAATTCATCCATAAGAAGAGGGACACTGGACGCAGTACTAGGTCAACATCCAGGGGAGACTGTGAAATTGATTTTAGAAAAACTACCTTTAGTAAAAACGTTCTCTCCATAAATGGTTGCCAATATTGGAACCAGCTCCCTGCCTCAATTAGAGAGATCCCCACATTCGGTGCTTTTAAAGGGCAGTTGAAGCAATGGCTAAAACGCTCACAAACATGTAACCACCTATAAGAAATTATTTGATGCCTGTACGAATTACTCAGGTTAGTCTCTCCTATGTGGTTTTTAACTTATTTCTGGCACTAGGCATCGTGTCGCACTAGACAAGCGGTTGCGCCAAGCACCTTGTTTTTGTTGTGTTGTTGTTCGCCCTGTACTGTTCTGTTCTTGTTTTTGTTAGTCCTGTTTTGTTTCTTGTTTTATGTCCTGAGGACAACGAATGAAATTTAGCTTTGAGCTAACTCCGGCTGGTTTACACTAAGATCTTTGTATGTTGTATTATGCAATATGTCATTATCTCTGTGTTCATGAACTGGTACTGTCCTGTCCAAATAAAGTAAGTAAGTAAAGTAAAGTCTTGATTTGCAAATGAACTCTGGGCATTGCCAAATATGGGCTTAATATGGGAATTCCCAGATATGGGAATCTCCATATATGGGCATAAAAGGGGACAAGGACAGAATTCATTTGCAAGTGTGACTCAAGTGTGTGATGCAACTGCACTGGTTTTGACACAATATGTCCATACAGTATGGGCATTCCTAGATATGGGCTTAATATTGATGGGCATAAAATGGATTCTGTTGTATGGGAATTCCCAGATATGGGCATAATATTGATGGGCATAAAATGGATTCTATTAGTGTGGTTGCCCTAACAGGGCATCATCTGGGGAATCAGATGTAGAGGTCAGCTCCATATATGGAGATCTAGGTGATGATCCAGTCGTATCCATGTATGGATATCCAAGGTTTGAGGAGTAGTTCACCCCCAAAATGACTTTTATTCTATTGATTACCGCCATGGAGACTTGAGTTTTAGTTTTTTGTCGCATTCCTAAGACCGAATCCTAAGATCCGAATCGATTTGGGTCCCCATCCAGATTCCGGATGGGGACCCAAATCGATTCGGGTCCCCATCCGGAATCAATAAGGGTAAATGTACACGAAACAAATCTTTGTCTTAGGAATGCGACAAAAAAACAAAAATATTATTGAACTCTAGTCTCCATGGCGGGACTAATCAATAGAATAAAAGTCATTTTGGGGGTGAAGTACTCTTTTAAGGCCCTTTGTGTTATCCTTTTAGCATAACCTTTGACTGTATACTTCCTAATGCTAATAAAGTAAATGCATTGCTAATAAAGTAGCCTATTCAATCCATCCATCTGCAGAGACCCCCATTTCAAAATATTTGAGACCTCCAGAGGTTACGATTTGTGTTAAATAACCAAACCATAAAGTTATGGATTAAGTGGTTATATATGCTATATTAACACATTAACACTGATAGAGAACTTTAAATATCAATAACTTTAAATGAAATATACACTGTGTGATTTTGTGTTTCCATTCCAGTGAACAGAAGTGACAACTTATCTTAGATTGCTCTGATGTATTTGTCTGTCTGGTGGAAGGAGACTTTTTTCTTTTTTACAGAGACAATACCAAAAACATCTATCAAACATGATGAAACCCTTGCATCGTGGGGCTTCTAGCCAGGCTAATTTGCGACCCAGGTCCCTTGTTATACAGTATAAGAGGTGAGCTTTTGTCCTTCTGTCAGTCTGATGCTGTCTACTGGGGTGATCAGGAGTTACAGTAGGCTACTGTATCTCCAAGTAGGGGAAGTTTTGTTTTATTTGAATTGCAACCAGTAGGCCTAGTACTATTGTGTTTGCCTTTGCTGACACCTGTGGTGCTAGTTTGTATTAGGACACTAGAGGGCGATGCAAGCCAAGGTTTTCAGGTTTCAATTCAGGCTGAGTGTCAGGCTAGCACTAGGATATCATAAAAGAAATGATTAAACTCATATAAACAGTATCAAAGGTTCAGGTTAACATCTACATATGTCCCCGTTGAGTACTTATACTTGAGTACTTTCACTTGAGTATTTTCTCTGTTTTATTATTTCACAGAGTGTGGATTAGATTTACATTGGGACAATTTAACTCAGGAATAATTGCATTCAACAACCACCCAAGACATCGATCGATCTACAAGCTATTCATTGATTGAATACTTTATTAGAAATTTGCATAGGAATAATAGCAGAACAGGGCAGTTCAGATTCAAGGTCCACTAAAAGGATTTCTTTCAAGATATAAAAAATATTTGATCAGATGTATTTTTTTAAATAACATTTCCAAAATATCGTCAATTCTTTTAGATTTTTGTTCCTACATTTTCCACATAATTGCTCATATAAGAATACCGAGCCATGAGGCCCATAGGGCAGGAGCATAATGTTTCTGTAAATGCTGAGTGCCTAGCAGGAGGCACTGGTCCCATTATTTGAGTCTTTGGTATGACAGGGATTGAACCCCAACCTCCCTGCTTTAGGGCGGACACTCTAACCACAAGGCCACTGAACTGGTTTTCATAAATTAAGTTGCATAGCAGTAACAGCAACATGGATTGTAGTGCAAAACAGAATCACAGTGTAGATTAACAACAATCATTGGTCCCTACTCCCTTTACAGTAACATTCAAAGTGGGGGCACTTATAAAGAGCTTTGGCGTTGGAGGGGGGGCAGTTAAGATGGAGTCATCTTCCTCAGGACGGTTGAGGATAAGGATGCGTCCAGGGATGATGGCGGGCCTGACCAGGGGATGAGCCTGTTGCATCACCTTCCAGCCCTCCTGAATCGGAGAGGGATTACATTAATGAAGTACTGTACTCAGGGGTTATCAATGTGTCAGACAATTTCTTTTAAACACACCATTATGTTCATATTTTGATCATAAATTGAATAACCAATTACTGAATGTCCAGTCTCCAGGCTTTCTTCAGAATATGTTATTTACTATGACACTACAGCATATTATGAGTCCACTAGTACTGGTGGTTCTCAAATGTTTTATTTCTAAGGACCCCCATAACTCTGAAAGTGTACAAATGGAACCAAAGGAAAGAGTCCATTTCCAAATATTGTACTTTTACTCCACTGCATTTATTTGAACACTTTAGTTACTAGTTACTTCGCAGATATACATGATTATATTATAAAACATTCATTAACCACTTTAGCCCTATTTTATACTTAGGCTATTTGAAAATAGTCAATCTACAAGTCGCAGCGCGACGCATAGTGAGCTTGTAGATCTGCTATTTTCAAACATTTTGTAAGGGTGCCCTCACACCAAAATACCTAGAGTGGAATCCGCCAATGCATTTCAATGAGAATGGAGTGTTTTTTGCAGAAATCCTCTACTGGCAAAAAACGCTCCATTCTCATTGAAATGCATTGGTGGAATCCACTCTAGGTATTTTGGTGTGAGGGCACCCTAACAGAGTATTTCCACATTGCAGCATTGATACCTCGAGGGCACCCTAACAGAGTATTTCCACATTGCAGCATTGATACCTTTACTTAAGTAAAACATCTGAGTACTTTTTCCACCACTGGTCATCCAGGACTAGCTCTTTTTTGTGTTTCTGGTAATATGAATTTGGGCCCCCATCCAGGGCCATGGATTTAGGCCCCCATTTAAAATCAATGGGGGTACATTTACTATAATCAATTTTTTGTCTTAGGAATTCGACAAATACAAAAAAATATTATTGAACTCAAGTTCAATAATATGTCATGTCATGCCGTGACTAATCAATAGAAAAAAAGTCATTTTGGGGGTGAACTACTCCTTTAAGGCCACTGTGGCCTCAGGACTTTACCATTTCTTTGAGGGGCACAAGGCCAAACTGAGGGGCAACCCTGACATTCCTGCCCTAGCTTGTAACACAGTATTTCTACATTGTGGTGTGGGCTACATTTACATATATAAAACGTTCTTCTTCACTGTTTACCTGACAGCAACACGGCGATCCAGACCCAGCAGGTGCCTGACAGGAGCCCAATCCAGACCCAGCAGATCCCTCACAGGAGTCCAAGCCAGACGCAGCAGACCCCTGGCAAGAGCCCAAGCCCGACGCAGCAAACACACAGCAGGATGCAGGTTGTACTCTGCAGTGCACATGGCACAGGTTACGCGCACCGTTCTGTCACCCTGCTGCTTCTCGTCCACCCAGCGCTGGAGGCAGGCCTTGTGGACCTGTAATGAACCATATGAACATCCAGTCAGGGTGAAGCCTTGCCAATTTATTGAGGAAGGTTCAGGCATAAAATAAAAATCAAACCTCGGTTCGAAGTGGAGCGGTGAATTTGAGCAGCTGTACCCTATGTGAGTGAGTGAGTGAGTGTAAACTGTGCCTGTGAGTGAGTGGTGAGTGTGCCTGGCCTGCACAAAACAGCGCTCCTCCTTTAACACTTTGACTGCCAGACCCCCCCACCCCCCTCCCCCGGCCAATGCCACCATCAAGGCCCATTCATTTCTGCCCCCATTCCAGAGAATAAATTGAAAATGATGCGATGTGAATATCGGAACAAAAATGGGAGATTTGGTAAAAGAGGATTTTCTTTTTTACCAAAAATTTTTTGGAGTGATTTCGGTGAGCGGTTTTGGAGATAGGTGCTCGAGAGTGCACACTGCGCAAACCAGTCAATAACCTCAGAAATCTAGATTCTGAGATATTTGAGTTCAAAGAAAAAAAACTTTAGGAAGCCATAGCAACAAATTGGTAAATGGTAACGGAACACAAGTACCCTTGACAGAAAGAATAGCATGCCTACTTTAATTTTCTGCAAAGAAAGTGAAAAAAATATTGTACCATCGTCTAGTTTCAAGGGGGCAAAGTGAAAAAGTATGAAATGACTCAGAAGGTGGAAATTGCCTTACATTTTGATAGAACTATGCACTGTGAATTCACTGTGTTTTTACCTGGTCTAAAAGGTCAGGAAGACAGAAAGTCAGAAAAGCGATGTCAACCTTTTATTTTATGGCAACATCGAACCCTAACCCTGGTGAGTACCTCACACATCCAGCATGAACATATTTATGTTCAACAATATTTACAAATATTTCCAAAAAAAAAAAAAATCACAAATATGACTTCACAAAAATAAAATATAACTGGATAAAAGTAAAATAAAATAAATGTGCAGCAAGTAAAGAATAAATAAAATAATATAAAAGTCAAAATAAAGTACTGTATTCTCAAAAAGGCATTCAACAAGCCAACATTCAGGAGTCAAAGGCACCACAAATCAAGGTCAAAGATGGTACTGTTCACCGTGTGTGTGTGTGTGTGTGTGTGTGTGTGTGTGTGTGTGTGTGTGTGTGTGTGTGTGTGTGTGTGTGTGTGTGTGTGTGTGTGTGTGTGTGTGCGCGCGTGCGTGCGTGCGTGCACCTCAGGTACCTCAAAATGGCCTGGTACCTGTTCCTTGCCATTGTTCTGGGAAAGTACGGCATGGCAATGTTTTTTGACCAGTGCATGGCTCTCCGGCTTGTGAACGATAGCTGTGAGGAAGAGAAGTCCCAGAAAGTTCTTCAGCTCCCCTAGAGTGACATTGGTCCAGGCAGCGAACCTACAGTGTGTATGACCTATGCCTGACTCCTCCGCTCTCGCTATCTCCGCCATCATACTGTCCTCTGCGTTGTCATTGGTCTGGTTGCAGATCGGGCTCCCATCCTTCCTCCATCCAGTCAGACTCCACGGGCCCTGTATATGATAGAAATAAATAAAAAATACTAAATGATCGTGCTTCTGTATAATTTGTATGTTCTTTAGCAAAGGCTGTCGCACAAAAGTAGTGAAAACAGCAGATCTACAAGCACACAACGCCTCGCACCGCGAGGCGTTGTGTGCTTGTAGACACACACACACACACACACACACACACACACACACACACACACACACACACACACACACACACACACACACACACACACACACACACACAGATTGTATTACTAAACTATCTATCTAGGTATACACACACAATAAAAAACTAAACTATAAAGAAATGTATTCTTACTGGAAGAAGTTGGAGGAACTTCATACACCACAAACCATGGATTGACATCTAGACCTACTGCACATACAGTATGAAACAGAGCTGATACCTTTATGTACTATGAGGAAAATAATGATGCTATTTGTACCCTGTATATATATAAAATGACACAATGCGACATAGCTCTGTTTGAACAATGCTGTACCCCCTCCAACTGTATATTTTCAACTGTTTTTTTTATTGTATTTGTGATACTTGCTTTGGCAATGTAAACGTATGTTTTCTCATGCCAATAAAGCTCCTTTGAATTGAATTGTATATTACCAAATGCACCCTACGTGGAAAAAAAACAATAGCAGGTCAGGCTTATTGATTGATTGAAGAATGTATTACAAGCTTGCATTAGAAAGAAGTAGACCTACAGATTCATGGCTCATTTCCACAGGAACACACTTTATGCATCTCATACAGTGGTGTGTTCTAGACTTTTTTTGAGGGCATACGATCAGCTACTATTCGTTTGGCCAGGGCAGACGCTATAGTACATAATCCCTATCAAATACGCTACTTTGAAAGGTTCACGAGGGCAGACGCCATTCATATTTTATTGTTCCTCCATCACGGAGGTATAGAGGCCGGCGCCTGGCGGCGCCGTGCCCGCGTGTGGAGGGTAGTCCCTGGTGCTATGGAGGTTCCAGCGACCCCCTGGGCTAATCCTACCTGCCCCTGCCTTTTATTTTCCGACAGCAGACGCCGTATACGTGCGTTATAGGTAGAACACAGCACTGATCTCATATAACATTGAAAGACAGACGTAAAGAACAAAGTGAATCGTAGAGAACATAAACTTTGTAACGCTTACCGGGTTCGCTGATCACAGCTCAGCAGTGCTTCCTACAGGGCGCGGGGAGAGACCGCACCGATCGGTGGTCTGCCTCGGGCAGCATGCATGTCACCGCCGGAGACTGCGGGCTTGTTGTCCAGAGTTAGACTGTCCACGGGGCATGGCGCGGGGAGAAACCGCCGCGATCGGTGGTCTGCCACGGGCAGCATGCATGCCGCGCCATCGGCGGAGGCTGGGGGCTGAGTGTCCACGGCCACGGGGCATATGGTTCGGCTGCCTGCTTGGTCTCCATGTGCGGCCATGACTTGCTCTCTGATCAGCGGAGCAACGGTCCGGTCTAATGATTTTATAACTAATTCTAGCTCATTCTCTCAATATATCTCTCTCTCCCTCTGATTGCTGTGTGTCCGGTTACGGTAAAGTCACTGAACTCTTGTTGTGTGTATAATGGGCCTCTAGACCCTTGTGTCTGGGGGGAACCGGCCAACCGGAGTGCTCGAATTTGGTCACATGACGTGTGACTTCACAATCCCATAGCCCAGAGGGCCCAGTCTTTGCTGAGGGCAAGATCAGACTGTGTGCTACTGTAATATGAAAAAAAAGCATCTGGCGTCATATGACGCCAATATTATTTTCTGGCATCATTGCCAAGTGCGTGTCTGACGTCATATGACGCCCTGGCACTCAAAGTGTTAACTAGTGTGTTGTGGGTGGCCACTCAAGGTATTGCCAGGCTACGGACATGGCCAGCCAGCCACCCAGCCAGCCACCCACCCAGCCAGCCACCCACATACCCACGGACATACCTGTCTATTGGGAGCGCTTTCACCGCTCCAAAAATAGACTGAAATGTTTGGGAGGGACGAGTGGAGAAGAGATCCAGTAGAACTAAAAGACAAAGTCATCATGGGTGCACGCGGGTGTCACAGACCGGATATAGCTGATCTACAAGCCCACGTTGCTTTTTTCCATGAAATACATTTTAGTCGACTAGATTTAGTTAATTGAAATCATA
>NW_027664983.1:17500-46679 GCF_963921795.1 Nannobrachium achirus
ACACTAGAACATCTATGGTTAAGGTGCCCAAGGCTTGGTAGTCTGTTTGCGCTGCTACAGGGATGGTTTAGGGGTTTTAATGAAGTGCTAAGTGATGAGATGTTTATATTTGGGCCAAAGTATAAAGCATCACAAAAGGCACGAGTAGGACTTCTTAACTTCTTGGTTGCACAAGTAAAAATGAGTATCTGGCTTTCAAGGAGGAACAAAATCCAGGGAGTAGGTTCAGTTGAAGCAGAACTCATGACAAAGGGATTGGTTACAGCTCGAATAAGAATAGAGTTTTCATATCACAAAATTATTTCTCGTCTGGAAGAATTTCATGTGGGGGCAAGAGGATGTCCTGTGCAGTGTTGAGCAAGAATCGTTGGTCTTGACCTTTTAGAAAAAAAAAGAAAAAAAAGGGGGGTTTTATAAAGAAATGTTAATGTATTTGTCTTGATACCTCCTACACACATGTTGTAGAATGTTCTGAGGTTTTTGTAAGTGTGACCAAAGATTAATAAAGGCTTGGTTAAATCTCTCTCTCTCTCTCTCTCTCTCTCCAAAATACACTATTTTTGGCATGAAATAAAGTGCATCCAACTCGACCGCAGCTTATTTCCGCGTTGTGAACCATTGTATCTGCGTTTTATTTCATGACAGAAATAATGTATTTTACAGAGTAGGTGGAGAATAGACTTTCAACAACACAAAACTACCTTTGGTTTGGTGAGTAAGTTGACTCAAGTTGAAAACGCGGTCTATTAATTTGCCGACGGGTCTGTCAGAGCGTCACTGGAGGTGACGCGATGGACCAGAGCTAACAGGAGACAGGACACGAGAAATGAATATAACTTTTTAAGTTAACTGTATGTAACACTTCACACTTCATACACACACTCCACAGTAAGTGGAGAACAACAATTAATATACAGCGGTTGGTTTATCAATTAAATAAAATACAATGCAAAATATATAACTCTAGGAAAAGGGGCAAATGCAGCACTGAGTGGAGCTATTCTTATAGGATAAAACAACAAAATACAATTAGCTTCCACAGTGTATTATAATTATAGGCCTATACATCAAACACATCAAAATACAAAATCCTATTTGACCTCAGCAATCAAGGTCATGTGAACAGGTATACAGGAGGAGCAGGGCAGCTGACACATAGCAGTGCACAGTATACTGGGCAGGAACAAAGCCTACAAATATAAAATAGTGTTAAAACCACAATAGGGCAGAATATACAATATATATCAAATCCATGCACATTATTCCACGTACCTCAGGTTAAACAAGCTTTGGCCCTATTAACACCTGGACTACTGTAACAAAGCTGGCATTTCATCCTCACCAGTGGGGCATGGAAAGGAGGGCCCCTGACTAATTTACACACATGTTAAAAACCAAAACACAACCATTGCCTACCTGTCTCTAGGGATGTCAAAATCGATTATTCTATAGCTATAATCGATTATTAATCGAAAATCGATTATTAATTATTATGAATTTTTAATAAAAAATAAAAATAAAAATAAAAAAAACGTTTTTCTTTCTTCTGTTTTTCGTTTTTGTTTTTTTTACTGGATTTCAATGCACATTTACATATGTACAACATGGCTCTTCAGGTAATTGGTAGCCTAACTACTACTCTTCATCTTTCTTTTTAGTGTGTCAGTGTAATCTCTCAAGAACTAACTAAGCCAAAAAATAGTATTAAAAAAAAAAAAAAACGAAAAAATAAATATTATTTTTAAACGAAAAAATAATAATAATATTTTTTCGATTTTCGATTATGAAATATAAAAATCGATTATTGATTAATCGATCGATTATTCGGAAATCGATTATTCGGTGACATCCCTACCTGTCTCAGACAAGCCAAGGGCCTCTACAGAGAGCCAAGAAGGAATGACCACCAGGCTTTATCCACGAGTTTCCAACGCCCCATAGTGCATTGCGCAAACGTCTGCATCGAGGTTCTGCCGCCGATTTACAAGCTCACAACGGGTTGCATCTGCGACGCGACGTGAGCTTGTATGTCTGCTGTTAAACCCGGAAGCTTGGTCCTGATAGTCTCCAGTAAACCCCCGGGGAAACTTGTGGATAGGGTAGGGGTAATGAGTGACTACTTACACCTGTGTGATTTGGGCGTGGACACAGAGCCCTGACTGGAGGCAGGTCTCCCTGCAGATGCCTTTGATTACACTATTTATGCCACTACAGACAACACATGACATGTTTTGGCTGTGGAGAGGAGGGGCATTTGATTAGATTGCGGTGCGAGTGGTAAAGCGGGGAGGAGGGGTGCCCCATGGGGGCGTCCTGCTGCTGCAGGAGAGACAGGAAAGGTGGGCAGAGACGAGGAGGTTGCTGGACAGGAGGATGAAGCTGAAGGGGGGAATGGTGATAATGGGCAGCAAGAGAAGAGTGGAGGGGGAGGAGAGGACAGTGGTAATACCAGTCAAGTGGAGGAGGGAGGGAGTGTTGAAAGGAGAGGGGCTGGAGTAGAGGGACAGCTAGCAATATGGACATGGGAGCAGCTGAAGAGGGGAGCGTGTCAGTGTTACTACATGTCATCTTTTCGACACCCGACTCTAACCCTCACCCTAACCCTAACCTCCATGGAGTGAGTCGCTAACCCTCCGGTCGAAATGATGGTCGTTCGAAAGAGCGTGATTTTGCCCTGAAGAGGACAGTTTTAAAGGATGGCTGGATACAAAAGGAAGGCAAGGAATGGCAAGGTCATGTGGGATCACAGCCGAAAAAGTTTGAAAAAGTTGAACATCAGAAAACAGGGACAGAACAGGGACATACAGATTCTGAAGTTGTTACAGAGGGTGGTGAATCTGGAATGTGGGAGAACAAGGAGTCTGATGATGAACTGATAAATTATGGATTGGCAGAAATGTAAAGGTCAGGGATCTCTGTGTGTGTGTGTGTGTGTGTGTGTGTGTGTGTGTGTGTGTGTGTGTGTGTGTGTGTGTGTGTGTGTGTGTGTGTGTGTGTGTGTGTGTGTGTGTGTGTGCGCGCCTTGGAGGGAGAGCCAAGCCAAAAGCCTAAACGACCTTCTGAGGTCAGTTCTTTGGTGAAAGGTCAAAGTTCAGAGAAATGTATGTGTCGTGTAGGTGAGATTTGGTGCAGTATGGTGCAGTAACTGCACCAATTTGGTGCAGTAAAATGTAACCATATGTTTACCATTGATAGAATATACCCTTCTCACATGGTTTGGAGAAGAAATAAAAAATAAATGAAAGTGAACTACCTTTGTCAGAAGTTTGTGTAGCATTAATCTTAGTTAGACACAAATGAACAGATTGAAAAACAGACAGTGTTTTAAACACACATGCAACAATGACAAAGTGGACAGAGAGAGAGAGAGAGAGAGAGAGAGAGAGAGAGAGAGAGAGCAGGGGAGGATGAGGAGGCAAGTTGGCTGAGGACAGAAGGAAAGAAAGAAGTAAGAGGTGAGAGGAGAAGAGGGGCAGCAGAAAGCCATAGACCCGCCCACTCTCTGAGCGGAGTCTGAAATCAGGCTAATGTTACAGGATCATTTAGATCATGGGTCTTCAGGTCTTGCAGGCGAAGGACCCCTCAAATAAAACATTTCATAGAGGACTTCAGCACTGCCATCAGTGTTTTGTAATTTTGTTTTAGTTTGTTTAATTACACATCATCTTTTCTATTACTGTATTGCATTATAATGTATTGGATATGTTGGATTTATGCATTTTACGTAGGAAACATGAACTTTGGCTCTGTACTTGGCCTTCTCTTTTATTCAAATAGTCTTCCTACCACCACTGGACTATGTAGTACAGTATGATTTCTTTGCTAGTACTAGTTACAGTCCCTTTGCCCTTCATCAAATACGAAACAATAGTTTTGAAGTTTTATTTATAGCAAAAATACTTTGGATACATAGAAGCTGTACAGAAATGGTTTCAAGAAGTTCAACCATAAAAGCTTCCTTACAGTAAGTAACAAAACTGAGTCAGAAGGAAGGAACAAGTTCAAACCAGACAAAAGACATGAGATAATGTGATAGATCTTGACACTGCTTGCATTCAGTACAAGAAGTTTAAATATCTATAACTTTAAATAAAATGTACAGTGTGTGTTAATGGTGAACAGAAGTGACAATCTTAGATAGACTGCCTTGATTATTTTTTTTCCTGTCTGGTGGGAAGAGACTTTTTTTAATAAAAAAAAAAAAAAAAATCTATCGAGTTATAAAACATGAAACCTTTGCATTGTGGGGTTTCTAGCCAAGGCTAATTTGCAACCCAAGTCCCTTGTTATAGCATACTATAAGAGGTGAGCTTTTGTCCTTCCGTCAGTCTGATGCTGCGTGTCTACTGGGGTGATCAAAACGCCCACAAAACTGTGAAAGGTGATGACTCATCACTTTCCATCACTTCATTACTAAACCATCATTTTCTGGGGCCATTTTTGGCCCAAGGAATGTTTTTTGTGCAAAACAAATGCTTGCAATGGATTCAGCATCATGACAAACCCCTAGTTAGACCCCTCACATCCTACTTAAATACTCAGAAAAGAAAAAAAAAACATTCTGGGTATTTTCCTCCTGTATAGAAAGTCGATGGGAGCCTAACTTCGTTTGGCCGCTGTGGTGACCTCGAAGGTCGCAAACTCGGGCGCCCTAGCTAAATCATTAGAGCATGCCCTGGGCTACATCTGTGCAAAATTTGGCGCTTTTAGACTGATTAGCGTGAAATTACCATTCTATCTCCCTAAGGCCCCCGACTAAAGCAGGCCGGGGAACTTAAAGCTATAGGCCTACTGTGTAAGTTGCTCAACTAGAGGTCAGTAGCTCTATAGCAAACCGCGGTCGCGTCCGCGTCTTTCGGCCGTTTTTCGCAGCGGGCCGGGCCTCACACCCCCGTGTCTGCCTCCACCTCGCCGAGATCTATCTTTAGAGGGGTCCCTGGTTCCTGTGCGTTCAGGCATTCCGGAGAAACTGACTCCTTCACCCGAGTAAATGCTGTTGTTATGTTGAGGCGAGCTACACTTACTTACTTACTTAGGCCCATCGCTCCAAGTGGAGCATAGGCCATCGACGACTCTTCTCCATCCAGCACGGCTTTGGGCGAGCTACACGGGCGCCTACAAATATGGCCGCCGTATTGTGATAACGACCCCACTTCAAGATGCGCTGTGATTGGCCGGCAGTGTATAACCCTCGCTGTGATTGGCCGGTAGTGTATGATGACGTAATTTTTCCGCGAAAACCGGGGCCCGGTCAGGATCATAGAAAACATAAAGAGAAGGCTTTAGAAGCTGAAAATAACGGAGTGGGTGTTCTAAAACTTTATCGATTTAACAGTTAGGACAATTTTAAGCTTTGTTTTATAAAAAAAAGTTACATGGTATAACTTTAAGTTTTGTTTAATTGTTTTATTTTAATTGCAACCAGTGTCTGGGTATTGTCATATTGTGTTTGTGTTTGCCTTTGCTGACACCTGTGGTGCTAGTTTGTAACCATTTAGTTTAGGCCTAAGTCGGATTTGAATAAAGCCTTATAGACAGATTTGAAAATTACATAGGCTACTGTTTTTCTGAAAACGTATTACTCAGCCTCACTTTAGAAACAAAATTCCAAAACTATTTGATAGCTTTAATTTTTTTTCTTTTTTTCAAAAGTTACTGTAGGCTATGCTGTAATACACAGAAATGTGTTCCCGGCCCGAGGGGGTAATACACTTTAATGTGTACCCGAGTAGTTCACCCCCAAAATTACTTTTTTTCCTATTGATTAGTAATCAATAGGAAAATGGTGTGAGTAATCATTGATTACTCACGCCATGGAGACTTTAATACGTTCAATAATATTTGTTTGCATTTGTTGCATTCCTAGGATAAAAAAAATGAATATAGGCCTACTAAATTTACCCTCATTGATTCCGGAAGGAAATCAAAGGAATCAATGGGAGTACATTTATTGTAATCACATTGTTGTCTTGTCTTAGGAAATGCGGCACAAAACTAAAAATATTATTGAACTCAAGTCTCCACGACTAGGGGTGTACTACTCCACTAGAGGGCGATGGAAACCAAGGTTTTCCCTTCTTATAACTCAGTGGTTTTCCCAGGTTTTACCTTGGGTTTCCCCAGTATGCGACCAGCCAACGACGGCTGCACTTGTATGATATATAATAAATGAAATGACATGATTAAACTCACATAATATCAAAGGCTCAGGGACAGGGTAAGTAACATCTGTCCCCAGGTCCAGGCCAGCAGCTCAACCCCGGCCGAGGGTCCGACTCTGAAGCCAATATCTGGATCCGCTCATAGGCTCTGCTGCAGGCAGCCTGGCGCGCGCACAGCAGCAGCAGCAGCGTGCACGTGAGCCGTCTTGTCTTGACAAGGACTCAAGAGCACCACAGTCCACTGACGTTTTTAAAAACGTCCTACCTATTTCAGAAAGCGTTCTCCTAATTTGTTCAGGGCCTTGTCCTTTTATTGTCCTTGCCCTGTGTTGTTAGTTTTAGTCTTGACCCGTTTTAGAATATAAGATTTCGATTGTCTGCCTATTGCTGTTTTTATGCCTTGATTTTAACCCTATTGCTGTTTTTATGCCTTGATTTTAACCCTGTAGGCCTACTGTAGCACTTTGAGATTATTTTTGAATGTAAAGTGCGTTATAAATAAAATGCATTATCACACTACCTAATTGAAATGGGTTACCACAAAAACAGTGTCTCCCTCCATCTGCAACTCCACATTCATCAGTTGTTCAATTGTCTAAAAAACATAATGCAAAAATCAATAACGCCTGAGCCTTGCTGACCATCTACTTTTCCACCTTCAGATGTGTCTCTACTTCTCATATATAATCCCCAAATGTTTAAAATATTTTCCCAAATTTTGGCCTGTAGGCGGCTTTGTCCTGTGATGCGATTTACATCACAAATGGGCGTCAACAAGCAGCGCACTCCCAGTCCCAACTGCCTGCAAGCAGAGATGGAGTGAGGGGGAGGGGGCAGTTCCAGAGAGAGCAACATCACAGTCTGTCTGCTTCACACCACGGGGGGAGGGCTAGTTATTATTATTAAGGAGCCGCTCATCGTGTGTTTAAATGAATTAACACTTTATAATGAATTATGTTTGAAGAGTTGATGAGTTGAAGAGTTCAATACACTGAATGAAGACTATAATAGCCCCACTACAATGACTTTTGTTAATGATCTAAAACAACCTCAACCAAATATTCATGGATGGCATGTCACATAATCTTGCATTACTGCCATCTGCTGGGGTTAGCAAGAGGCAAAGCAATGCATTCATGTCAAACACCTGAATTTAATTTAGCCTACTCTTACTCATTGTCCAAATATTTTTTTACTCAAAGTAAAAGTCGAGTATTTACTATTTAAATTACTCAAAGAGTAAAAGTATAGCATTTAACTACTACTACCATAATTACTTTAAAAGTACAAATGCTCAAAAAAACTACTCTCGAGTAGCCTACTTAGTTGAGTATTTTCAACCTCTAATCCTATATCTATGAGTCACCCCTTCTCTTCCACTCCCTTTCTCTGTGTTATTATTTCACATATGCCAGATATACCAGAGTGTGGATTAGATTTACATTGGGACAATTTAACTCTGGAATAATTGCATTCAACAACCACCCAATAAATCAATCTACAAGCTATTTATTAGAAGTTTGCATAGCAGGACAGTACAGATACAAAGAATAATACAAGTGTAATGGCTTGTTTGCATTGGGATCCATTTGTACTCAGATTGTTAGTTTTCCCACAAAGAAATACAATCTTATATATTGTTATTATGTTATTGCATAGGTAAGGAGGTGAATTGATTTGTTCAAAAAAACAACGTTTACAAAATATCTTAAATTCTTTACAAAATATCTTAATTTAATTTAATAATTTAATACTTAAATTCTTTACAAAATATCTTAATTTAATTTAATAATTTAACACTTAAATTCTTTACAAAATATCTTAAATTCTAACCCTAACCCTATAGCAGGAGGCACTGGTCCCATTTTTCGGGTCTTTGGTATGACGGGGATCGAACCCCAACCTCCCAGCTTTAGGGCGGACACTCCAACCACAAGACCACTGAGCTGGTTTTCATAAATTAAGGTGCAGCGCAGTAACAGCAATATGGCTTGAAGTGCATAACAGAATCACAGTGTAGATTAACAACAATCATTGGTCCCAAGTAACTCCCTTTACAGTATCATTCAAAGTGGGGCAATTTATCGCACGGTTGTGGAGCTATTTTTAATAAAGAGCTTTGGCGTTGGGGGGGGGGGGGGGGGCAGTTAAGCAAGAGTGTGAAGTCATCTTCCTCGGGACGGTTGAGTATCAGGATGCGTCCAGGGATGGTGGCGAGCCTGGCCAGGGGATGAAGCCTGTTGCATCACAGTCCAGCCCTCCTGAATCGGAGAGGGATTACATTACTGAAGTACTTTACTCAGGGGTTATCAATGTGTCTGACAATTTCTTTTAACACACCCATTATAATGTTCATATTTTGATCAGAATAACCAATTACTGAATGTCAAGTCTCCAGGCTTTCTTCAGAATATGTATTTACTATGACACTACGGCATGTTATGAGTCCACTAGTACTGGTGGTTCTCAAATGTTTTATTTCTAAGGACCCCATAACTCTGAAAGTGTACAAATGGAACCAAAGGAAAGAGTCCATTTCCAAATATTGTACTTTTACTCCACTGCATTTATTTGAACACTTTAGTTACTAGTTACTTTGCAGACATAAATTATAATATTATAAAACATACATTAACTACTTTAGCCCTATTTTATACTTAGACTGTTTGAAAATAGCCAATCTACAATAGTCTAGTAGCCAGAAAGTGAACCCGGACATTTTGAGTACCCTAAAGTTTTATGTTAGAAATGTTGAGTATGGGTCCCCAGCAGTTAGAAACTGCCGGATGCTAACTTGCATATGTTGGGCAATTTTCATAATTAGCATAATTAGGTTAAATTAGCATAATCACCTATAATAATGAAAAATATGTCAAAAACTGATTGGCCGATTTGAACAATATTGGAGTGGTTTTGAGGGTTATTGAGGATGCTGAATCCATCCATTTTCTAAATTCAAAATGGCCGTTTTAAACCGGAAATGGACATATACCAACTTAAATTGGGATGATTTTGATACTTTTTTGTTGATTTTCCAAATGATGAAGTGACTATTTTTGATAGGCTATTGTGGCAGTCATTGTTCTAATAATTTGTGTGGATTGTCTATATTTTGCTTTTGAAATGCAGATAATCTATAAGCATATAAATAACCACATTTATAATTTAATTCATAATCAAAATCAACAAAAAAGTATCAAAATCATCCCAATTTAAGTTGGTATATGGCCATGTCCGGTTTAAAACGGCCGTTTTGAATTTAGAAAATGTCAGAAATGGATTCAGCATCCTCAATAACCCCCAAAACCACTCCAATATTGTTCAAATCGGCCAATCAGTTTTTGACATATTTTTCATTATTATAGGTGATTATGCTAATTTAATCTAATTATGCTAATTATGAAAATTGCCCAACATATGCAAGTTAGCATCCGGCAGTTTCTAACTGCTGGGGACCCATACTCAACATTTCTAACATAAAACTTTAGGGTACTCAAAATGTCCGGGTTGACAATGGGGCTCTATGGGCTGGCTACTGGACTACAAGTCACAGCGCGACGGATGGTGAGCTTTTACTTTTGGTACTTTAAGTATATTTTGATACCAATACTTTCATAGTTTTACTCAAGTACATTTAGAATTCCAGACTTTTACTTGTAACAGAGTATTTCCACAAAAATATTATTGAACTCAAGTTCAATAATATGTCAAGTCATGTCGTGACTAATCAATAGAAAAAAAGTCATTTTGTGAGTGAACTACTCCTTTAAGGCCACTGTGGCCTCAGGGCTTTACCATTTCTTTGAGGGGCACAAGGCCAAACTGAGGGGCAACCCTGATATTCCTGCCCTAGCTTGTAACACAGTATTTCTACATTGTGGTGTGGGCTACATTTACTTAAAAAACATTCTTCTTCACTGCTTACCTGACGGCAGCATGGCGATCCAGACCCAGCAGGCGCTTCAGCCAACGCACAGCAGGAGAATCCAGGTTGTACTCAGTAGTGCACATGGCACAGGTCACTCGCACCGTACGATCACCCTGCTGCTTCTCGTCCACCCAGCGCTGCAGGCAGGCCCTGTGGACCTATAATGAAACATATGAACATCCAGTCAGGGTGAATGTTGGCGGTGCAGCCATATCTAGCTAAGGTCTGGCTAAGCCTTGGACTAGCACGGAGAATAAGGAGACCAAACGCACTGCTTGGGGTTCACATCCCGACTGGCGATAACTGATGAGTGGCACAGCCGTGAACACTTTATTGAATAATCAGCGTTGTCACACACACCCACAATCAGAGCCTTCTAGACGACTCTGCCCACAATGATTGAGATTGACAGGCAATAATATGACGTCATATAAGTAAAGAGCATTCAAGATACACCAGTGTTCATAATAGTTCAACAGTGAAGCCTTGCCAATTTATTGAGGAAGGTTCAGGCAAAAAAAGAGAGAAAAAAATATATGACGAAGAATTTCCGTTGACTACCATTTTTCACTGGCGAAATATGAAGGTTTTGTTAACAAATACAAACTAGACTAAAATGTTTGGAAGGGAAGAGTGGAGAAGAGATCCAGTAGAACTAAAAGACAAGTCATCATGGGTGCGCACGGGTGTCACAGACCAGATATAGCTGAACTACAACAAGCTCACAACACATTGCATTTTTGGCATGCATCCAAGCTAAACATTTCAGGTGACTACTATTTTATCCAAAAGACTGACTAAAACTAAATCAACTGGTTAAGTTCATCCATACTAAGATGTACAGGCTTGTTACACTTATATAGACAATGGTATTGCTGGATCAGCCAAAAGAGAACAGTGTAGTAGAAATAGAAATTGGAACAGTTGTTCTATAGCAGCAACGTGAGCTGTGAAAAAGACCCCTGCTATGGTCCAAATACAAATAGATATACATAAAGAAATGATTTTTAACATAATGGCATTATAAAATCATTACATACCCACAAGGTGGAGAACCTGCAGAGGCATGGACGGATCCACTGTGCGTTGGGGTCCTCCTCATGTGTCTGGAGGCATATCCAGCACGTTATGTCAGACTGCTGAAAGAAGAAAAAAGAAAACAGAGCAATAATATTCTAGCTGCAAGCAGTGATATAGGGGCCAAATAATTAAATAGAATAGGCAATATGCAACACAATACGCACAATAATCCATAAAAACAGTAGAGGGTGCCCTTCTGCCGCTGTAAGAAGTTGACTTTAAACCTAAAATATAAAATGAGTTCATGGTGCTTTGTAATAAAAATAATGATACTTTTCAGATCGAGCCAACTGAGGTGGTCATATCTCAGTGATACTGTTGATGTCTCCTCGGAACCAAAACTAGTTCAAATAGCCGTGTTGCCATCTCACGCGTTGCTATGTATGTGAAACGTTGTGAGCTTGTAGATCAGCTATTTTCACAAGGAAATTACGTAAATATAGGTTTTTGTATTGGGAGTTTAGAGAGATCTTAAGAGTCTAAAGATCTCTCTAAAATCCCAATACAAAAATATAAAAAAAAAATAATAATAATTACTAAACAGCCAAGACATCCAAAACAATGCAATTACAATTCCTTCCTATATTAGATTATAAAATTAGAAGGTTTTGCGTTTACCTCATCGATAGGCCTATGCATGCTTTTTCTTTTTTCTAGGTAAAATCAAGTATGACATCTTCCTTGAAGCCTCTAATGCCAATGGTAATCTACTCCGATTTTATTTCCAACTGTGTACGCCTACTTCCTGTGTCCAACACAACTGACAAGTTTTTTTTTCTCACAGCCAGGACAGAATCACTGTTCCTCCCTCCCAGACAGTACAGTGTTAATTTTATGAGACATTTTTTATTTAATGTCAGTCTTAGTCTAGTTTCAATCGTCCTTGTTAGCTTTTATCACATTTAGTCAACCTCATCAGGACAATTATGTTACCCCTTTACATGATTTTTTTTGTCAGCAATGAATATAGAACTATAGCCATCTAATCTAAAATTATTTCACATAGCATTTTCTCTCATGCTTTTGATGAATAAAATACAGTACAACAAGACCACACCTGGTTATAGAATTAATGATTCTAGTTCAACCGGTCACCAGCACTTTCGCCTATAACATATTCGCCTACACGCATTTGGTCCTTCGCCTACACGCATTTGGTCCTTTCGCCTGGCATTTTCGCCTTGGAGGATCAGTCTTTTCACCTACCTGTCTGAGCCATTTCGCCTACCCTCAATTCTGCTGTCAGACTGTCCCTGTTTGCAAATTATCTCTTTGTCATTTAAATATTATAGTGACTGTGACAGTGGTGTCAAGTGAATCTAACAGTTTACTTGACATTTATTATTTACATCACATTTTATTCCTAAAAAATGGCAAAATAGTTTTTTATGCCTGTTGACAGGCAAGGTTGATTCTATAGGCTATTTAGGTGTAGCATATCTTATATAGACCTATATAGGCTAATAGCCTACATATTTTGTATAGCCTAATGTTAAAACAATATAGGCCTACAATACTGTTCATTTTACAATACTGTTCAATACTGCACCAAAGAATGTATAGTATCGGGACATGGATTAATTAATTATTTGGGCGCACCTGATTCCAATAGCTCTGTATTTATGTGATTACTACGAGTGCATAGGATAGCAGTGTGTAGGTTTGACATGTAACACCACTGTCACAGTCACTATAATATTTAAATGACAAAGAGATAATATGAAAACATGGACAGTCTGACAGCAGAATTGAGGGTAGGCGAAATTAGCCTGACACTTCAGTCCGCACATCACCCCCCCCTGGTGTGAGATGTCGGACGCTAGCAGTCAGGCAAAGGCGAAATGGCTCAGACAGGTAGGTGAAAAGACTCTCCTCCACGGCAAAAGTGCCCCGCGAAAAGACCTGAAGAAAATGTTATAGGCGATTATGCCTGACACCGTTCAACCAACCCAGTAGAGAAGGCTACAACAAGACAACATTATCCCAGTACAGCCTAACATTGTCTGGTCAGAACCACCAGCCCTGCAAGCACATGTCACACACACACACACATACACACACACCTGGTTAACACTCATACTGAGAATTAAAATGTAGTTTACCTGATTAATATCCATATTTTTCTAAGTGTAAAGTAGAGGGAAAAAAAGTCACTTCAGATCTCACACAGGAGGTTAGGAGTCTCCCTTTATAACACCTTTTGCTCATGCTCTCGTCCCCTGTTCTGTCAGTTCTCTCTCTCGTTCACCCTCTCTCACGCGCGCTTCACCTCTCTCGTTCACCCTCTCTCTCACGCGCGCTTCACCTCTCTCGTTCACCCTCTCTCTCACGCGCGCTTCACCTCTCTCTCTCTCTCTCTCTCTCTCGTTCACCCTCTCTCTCTCTCTCTCGTTCACCCTCTCTCTCTCTCTCTCTCTCGTTCACCCTCTCTCTCTCTCTCTCTCGTTCACCCTCTCTCTCTCTCTCTCTCGTTCACCCTCTCTCTCTCTCTCAGTCTCTCTCTCGTTCACCCTCTCTCTCTCTCTCAGTTCTCTCTCTCGTTCACCCTCTCTCTCACGCGCGCTTCACCTCTCTCGTTCACCCTCTCTCTCACGCGCGCTTCACCTCTCTCGTTCTCTCTCTCTCTCTCTCTCTCTCTCTCTCTCAAATACACTATTTTGGCATGAAATAAAGTGCATCCAACTCGACCGCAGCTTATTTCCGCGCTGTGAACCATTGTATCTGCGTTTTATTTCATGACAGAAATAATGTATTTTACAAAACTACCTTTGGTTTGGTGAGTAAGTTGACTCAAGTTGAAAACGCGGTCTATTAATTTGCCGACGGGTCTGTCAGAGCGTCACTGGAGGTGACGCGATGGACCAGAACAGGAGACAGGACACGAGAAATGAATATAACTTTTTAAGTTAACTGTATGTAACACTTCACACTTCATACACACACTCCACAGTAAGTGGAGAACAACAATTAATATACAGCGGTTGGTTTATCAATTAAATAAAATACAATGCAAAATATATAACTCTAGGAAAAGGGGCAAATGCAGCACTGAGTGGAGCTATTCTTATAGGATAAAACAACAAAATACAATTAGCTTCCACAGTGTATTATAATTATAGGCCTATACATCAAACACATCAAAATACAAAATCCTATTTGACCTCAGCAATCAAGGTCATGTGAACAGGTATACAGGAGGAGCAGGGCAGCTGACACATAGCAGTGCACAGTATACTGGGAAGGAACAAAGCCTACAAATATAAAATAGTGTTAAAACCACAATAGGGCAGAATATACAATATATATCAAATCCATGCACATTATTCCACGTACCTCAGGTTAAACAAGCTTTGGCCCTATTAACACCTGGACTACTGTAACAAAGCTGGCACCAGTGAGGCATGGAAAGGAGGACCCCTGAGAAACAGGACCATTAAAGGTGAGTACACTAATTTACACACATGATGTTAAAACAAGCCAAAACACAGCCATTGCTTACCTGTCTCAGACAGAGCCTCTACAGAGAGCCTCGAAGAAATGCGTGCATGAGCACAAGGCTTTATAGGGGAGGGGCAATGAGTGACTACTTACCTGTGTGATTTGGGCGTGGACACAGAGCCCTGACTGGAGGCAGGTCTCCCTGTTACATGTAGATGCCTTTAATTACACTATTTATGCCACTACAGACAACACATGAAATGTTTTGGCTGTGGAAAGGAGGGGCATGGGGGTGTCCTGCTGCTGCAGGAGAGACAGGAAAGGTCGGCAGAGTCTAGGAGGTTGAAGCTGAAGCTGAAGGGGGGAATGGTGATAATGGGCAGCAAGAGAACAGTGGAGGGGGAAAGGAGGACAGTGGTCCTAATACCAGCCAAGTGGAGGAGGTAGGGAGTGTTGAAAGGAGAGTGGCTGGAGTAGAGGGCAGTGACGTCATTACGTGCGCGTCCCGCGTCTCTGACGCATTCACGTTGCCTAGAGACGCATTCACGTCATTGCCCTGGGGTCCCACGGACGCATCGCCTCCATTGGAGTCCACGTTAAAATAATTTACCACGTCGCGAAAAAAAAATATTTTAAAAAGTCCACAGACGCCACCATTATTCATGGGTGAAGGCATGCTACTTAACCCTACTTTAACACAAATGAAATCCGCGTAGAAAGTCTTAAAACAGACGATAGAACTAACAACAGTGCGTTCTATCGTCCACCGACGCCATTCTGTGTGCCCGTAGATGGTCACAGAATTCAATGGGTGCCTGAGTTTTAGCGTAGCACTGGGCCGCTCTCTGACCATAGTGGCACAGCATGTTAGGTGATACACCAAAAGGGGTTCCCCCACAGAACGTGTGCAACTGACGGCGCAGAAACGTGACGTCTCTACACTGGCAAAACAACAGCGTCGCGGTCAGGGTCCCCGCGGAATGAACGTGTCGCAAACAGCATTTCGTTTCATTAATATCCTCGCCAGAAACTGCCTGCCGTCTGTCTGTCTCTTTCTGCATGCAGCGGAGCCACCGCACTCTGCACTGCAGCAGCATGAACGTGCTCTCTCTGTCACTCTGATGTGATGCTGCTACGTTTAGCTACATGCTAAAGCTACTGCCGTGGCTGCTCTTCTGAGGCACAGTCAGTGAGGCTGGCAGAGGGTCATAAACTCATTAAGTCATAAAAAGACGTCTGATTTTCAAAGCGGAGAAACTAATTATCTGTGATTTACAACAGCCGTTCTCCGGAGCGCTCCACTTTCTCATAGTATTACGTCGAGTGGTCTCTCCATACACAGAAGTATACTCAAATGTTTTACTTAAGTAAAAGTATCTTCTACTGCAAGTTAAAGTCCGGAATTCAAAATGTACTTGAGTAAAAGTATAGGCTACACTTTAGGACTAAAAGTAAAAGTACTCATTATGCACAATTATTCTGTATCACATGTTACTAAATAATATCCTTTGAAAATAGCCATGGCTGAAGTGGTTATGTAGGCTATACTTTTCAAAGTAACTAGTAAAGTTTTCAAATAATTGTAGTGGAATAAGTACAATATTTGCCTCTGAGATGTAGTGGAGTAGAAGTAAAAGTAATGAAAATTGGAAATACTCCAGTAAAGTAAAAGTACCTTAAATTGTACTTATAAGTTACCTTTTTATTACCCCAAGAAAAGAAAAAAAAATACCATTATTGCACCAAAGTAATCAACAAGATAAAACTATACTATCAAAAATGTCCAAACATTAGCCTAATTGTAAAATAATATAAGATAGAGGCAAATATAAATAGCCGATCTAAAAGCTCACAATGCAAAAAATAAATAAAATGGGGACCCAAATTGGGGACCCATAATTTTTTTCTGGGACTCATTCCAATGACCACCTGTGGGTCCCGGGACCCATTACTTTGAAAACCTATTAACATCACTGAGAGGGACAGCTAGCAATAGATAGATATGGACATGGGAGCAGCTGAAGAGGGCAGTTCAAAGGATGGCTGGATACAAAAGGAAGGCAAGGAAAGGTCATGTGGGATCACAGCCGGAAAAGGTTGAAAAAGTTTAACATCAGAAAACAGGGACAGAACAGCGAGATTCTGAATTGACTACAGAGGGTGGTGAATCTGGGATGTGGGAGAGCGTGGAGTCTGATGATGAACTGATACATTATGGATTGGCAGAAATGAATACGTTTTTACAGAAAACAAAAAACGTAACCAACGTGTGACCAACGTGTGAAAATAGCTGTGCTAACTGCTAAGATTGATAGCTGGCACAAGATAACAGCCAGGTTCTCAACCTGCAACAAACCACCACCTGTGGGACTTATAAGGACTCCCTGCACTGTCATGATTCTCTCCCTCTCCCAAGAAACCAAGCCAAAAGCCTAAACGAGACCGCTCACTGTAACAGGCAGCTAAATCTGTCATAGAATAAAGACAGTTGTCAGTACATGCGTATGTGTGTTAAACTTCAGTCACTTCTCCCCAAAAACATGAATTTGTCCTTGTGTTAACTGCAGAGCAGTGTTCTACTGGGCAGCTCCAAAGGGACTCTTTGTCATCCTGGTATAAATTGGCTTTCTTTGTAGGTGATTGTGAAGCGTGATTTCTCCAATTTGGTGCAGTAAAATGTAACCATAATGTTTACCATTGATAGAATATACCCTTCTCACATGGTTTGGAGAAGAAATACAAAATAAATGAAAGTGAACTACCTTTTGGCAGAAGTTTGTGTTAACCTAATCGGGGACGGTCCCCTATTCCGAAAGACCGCTATTCCGACGGACCCCTATTCCGAAAAAAGAATAGAAACACCTCTATTACGAATATAGGATTCTCTCCCCTTCGCTCATCCCCCCCCCCCTCTCAACCCCCCCTCGCGCTCATTACTTAAAACACCCATCACCTCTCTCAATGATTTGTAAAGGGCTCTCTCCCCTTGCGCTCACTTAAGGAATTAAGGAATGCATGCATGGTCAACAATCAACCCATAAACATGATACAATTGATTTAAGTTCTTTATGAGCAGATGGAGTGGAGACAGTAGGAAGAACACCACCAAAGCTACTGGCCAGATGAATCTATCAACCTTATGAAACAATTGCGCAGACCCGCGCAATTGTCAGTATTGTGTTGTTGCCATGAAACATGATGCAATAGCCTACAGAAACACCTTGTTTGTGAAATCACTTCGGAAGCAGAACTACCTAAACACTGTTCGAACGGTGTGAACTCATGGACAAAATATTAAATAATAGCCTAAATAATAGGCTTTTCGGAATAGCGGAGTCTTATATAACTAGACCAGGTCAACCTGGTTGTGCCAGACCCCCTGTCTGTCATCATCATTTATGACATCATGCCTTTTGTAGGCATGTCATCATCATGTCATCATCATATATACCCTTTATATAGAAAACCCGGACAGACATTTGCTTATGTAGGCCTACCCATTTCATGGGTCTGGCAAAAATTGGAACCACCGCTACTCCGAATAATGGAAGTCAACGTTCGGAAAAGCGGTCTTTCGGAGTAATGGTGTGTAACCGCATTAATCTTAGTTAGACACAGATGAACAGATTGAAAAACAGACAGTGTTTTAAACACACATGCAACAATGACAAAGTGGACAGAGAGCGAGAGAGAGCAGGGGAGGATGAGGAGGCAAGTTGGCTGAGGACAGAAAAAAAGAAAGAAGTAGGAGGTGAGAGGAGAAGAGTGGCAGCAGAAAGCCCTGTCCAGTGCTGCTGAAAGAGCAAGCCAGTGGCTCTGGATCAGGAGGAGAGACAACAGCTGGGCTCCGAAATGACCAAGACGACATCTAGAGGAGAACAAGGAAGAGGGGGGCACACCTGGGACGCCAGGTGTTTTGCTGCTGAACCTTTCTGAGGAGTCAGCGAAACACCCAAGACGAAGGACGCCCACATGACGACCCCAATGAAACCCTTGGCCCCTTCCATCCAACCCTGTGACGACGTTAAGGATTGTAACATCTAGTCCCAGTGAGGTATGTGGTCAGGCGCTAGCTTGGCTCAGGGAGGAGGACGACCCTGCCATGCAGAGTCCACCGCACCTATGGGTAATAACATCTTATCCTGTATTTTCAAAACTGACATCAGGGAACTCCATACATGGGCATAAAAGGCAGTGGCGTCAGTTCAGCAAAAGCTAGGGTATGGCAAAGATGGGAGTCCTCATGGAAAATAGGCATTACATTTTGGATAACACGGTTCTATTGTGAAAATAGCAGATCTACATGCTCACAACGCCTCGCAGCGCGAGGCGTTGTGAGCATGTAGATCAGCTATTTTCACAATGTCTGAAAACAATGTCAGTTTTTTACACTGGTTTCTACGGTTTCTTGGGCTGGATATGGCAGCCTGGAATGGTTTTTCAAGTGCAGCCTAAATTTAGCATGTTAGTAAACGTCACGTGCCAAAATTAACAATAATAATGCATTGCACCTGTGCAGCTGACCTGCGGAACCTTGGAATATACCATGTTGTCAAGATGGGGAGAATACAAGTGTGGAGAATATATTTATAATACCTTGTTAAAGAGACATTTTGTTAAATTTTGCATTTGTAGTTATTTTACTGTAATTTAACAACATAATAACCAGCGCAGATAGACAAAGAGACATTCATGGATTTATATTTAAAAGTAACTTTTATTTCCCCCCCTGGACCCAGGGTATGGCAGCTGCATACCCCTGCCATACCCAATTGACGCCCCCGATAAAAGGGATTCTGTGGTTCCCCTGACATCACGCTGAAGTCAGAGATTGATGTCAGAGCGGCAAACCCATTCTGTTAGAGTGGTTCACCTGACATCACAGTGAAGTCAGAGCATGATGTCAGAGCGGCAAACCCATAGACCTTACAAAAGTGTACACGTCCGTCCGTCCGTCCGTCCGTCCGTCCGTGGACGGACGTATACGGACAAGCTGTGAAGGTTCTGATAGTAAACTGCGACCTACGGTCGCAAATAAGAGGTGAACTTTTGTCCTTCTGTCAGTCTGATGCTGTCTACTGGAGTAATCAGGAGTTATCTCCAAGTAGGTGAAGTTTTGTTTTATTTGAGTTTCAACCAGAAGTGTCTGGGTATTGTCATATTGTTTTTGATTGATTGATTGATTGATTGATTGATTGAGGTACACAATGCTGTACCCCCTCCAACTGTATATATGTTCCCCATTTTCAACTGTTTTTATTTGATTTGTTTGTTTGATTGATTGAAGAATTTATTAGAAGTTTGCAATAGAAAAAAGTACAGTTTAATTACAGTACAAATCACTGGTACAAGGTCAACTAAAAGGAGCTCCTAGAAACTAAAGCCGAGGCTTATTTCCACAAATTCCACAGGAACCACACTTTAAGTATCTCGTATAAAACACTTGTGTAACACTTGCTTTGGCAATGTAAACCTTTTCTCATGCCAATAAAGCTACTTTAAATTGAAAAGAATTTAGGTATTTAAGTGTTGCATAGGAAAAGGTACAGTTTCATGACAGTACAGTTCACTGAATGATACAAGGTCAACAAAAAGGAAACTCAGGTAAGACAAGCTTATTTCCGTTGAGATCCTTGTGTTTGCCTTTGATGACACCTGTGGTGCTAGTTTGTAAATTTAAGACACTAGAGGGCGATGCAAGCCAAGGTTTTCCCAGGTTTCCACAGTAGGCCTATGTGACCATCCAACAGCCACACTTGTATGATTGACATCATGAATGATGACTCACATAAACAGTAACGGTTACATGATCTCACACCTGTCCCCAGGTCCAATATGATGTCCCAGGTCCATTGGTCCAATCCAATGATCCAATGATGTCCCCATAATGGTCCAATCTGTCCCCAGGTCCATGATATCATGAATGACTCACATAAACAGTATCAAAGGAAAGGCTCAGGGTAACGGTTACATGATCTCACACCTGTCCCCAGGTCCAATGATGTCCCCAGGTCCAATCCAATGATCCAATGATGTCCCCATGATGGTCCAATCTGTCCCCAGGTCCATGATAAAATGAATGACTCACATAAACAGTATCAAAGGAAAGGCTCAGGGTAACGGTTACATGATCTTACATCTGTCCCCAGGTCCAGCAGCAGAGCTCATCCCCGGCCGAGGGTCCGACTCCGAACCCAAACATTTGGCTCCGCTGCAGCCCGGCGCGTGCACAGACACGCACACAGCAGAAACAGCGTGCACGTGAGCCGTCCTGACAAGGAGCCACTCCGAGCCACTCATCGTGAGTTTAAAGGGGAGGGGAGGGAGGGAGGGAGGGAGGGGGCAAATGGAGGAGGAAAGTGGACTACTCAAATGTATTTTTTCCCCTTACTTTTTTATACCCTTTTGAATCACTGGTGGAAGTACTCAAATGTTTTACTTCTTAACGGACAACTTTGTTTTTTTCATATTATTATTAGGGTTCATATTATTTTAGATTGTAATTAGAGAAAAGAAAAGATGTGTTAAAATGTTTTCATTTAATGCGCCCTGAATGTAATGTAGGCCTACAATGTAAAGGCACCAGATAGGCTATACCAGTGTGTGTGGATTAGATTCGGGAATAATTGCATTCAACAACAACCCAATAAATCGATCAACAAGCTATTTATTAGAAGTTTGCATAGGAATACTAGCAGTAGCAGGACATTACAGTTCAGATACAAATCTGGAAAAAAATATAAAATATATATATAAAAAAAAAAAAAAAAAAAAAATATATATATATATATATATATATATATATATATATATATGTGTGTGTACACACACTGTAAGTTCCTAATTATAGGTATGACCAAGAAAACCCATTTCTTTCAAGATATCAAAAATATTTGTTGAGATGTAGGGGTGGACTCAGGTAATGTGGGCCGCTTTTTGGTAAATCGCCTGGGAAACTAAGAAAAAGCAGTGCAGAACGCTGAATGTATTTTTTATAGTTAATATAGACTGTCCTTAATATATTTGTGTTAAATGTATGTAGGAAAATTAGATGGTTATTTTTTTTTTAATGTTTAAGCTTAAAATGTCACACATTTTCAAGATTAACACTTTTCAGGTTTTTTGAGCCACCTGATCAGCTAAAATGGGCCACTTTAGGGTTGACCCCCATTAATTCCTAGCTCTTTAAAATTTAACAGCCAATGACTGCACATGTTTCTTGCCACAACTGTACTTGACACAAAACAATCAAAATTTGAGTGGTCTTTGGTTGTTTTGGTGGGAAGAGCAATGTCTCAAAACTAGCCTGCAGAGGAGAATTGCATTGTCCAAACATATCTAATTTGTCAGTTATAAGTTTGACAAGTGAATAAAAAACAAATGCACATCGATAAAAAATATATATAATATATATGTAGACGGCCTTAACCAGAAACAATGCTTATATTTTGCATATCTAGTGTATTTTTATATTAAATCATATTTTTGTCAGTGGCCCATCTTACCCTAACCCTAATAAGGTAATGTGAGCCACTCATCTGCTATAATGAGCCAAAGCAAATCAAAGCAAAACAGTCAAACAAGATTTGGAGGTCAATTTAATTTCATTCATTGAATTTAATTTCAATAATGGTACCGTTGGAACCGGCTCGCCGCCCCGCACACGATGGTGCCATCGCGGACCCCCGCGGACCCCCAGGGCCGGCGCCAGGCCCCAAAAACCGGGCCTGGGGAGCTCCGGGGACCCCCAGGGACCCCCAGGGCCGGTGCCAGGCCCCCAAAAGCGGGCCTTTGCACCACTCTGGCCGGCCAGGGACCACCAGGGACCACCAGCGGGGGTCCCCGGAGGTCCCTGCCCGGCCTCCGAGCACTGCCGCCCGGGGACCACCTCCGGGGACCCCCAGGGACCCCCAGGGCCGGCTCCAGGCCCCCAAAACAGGGCCTGGGGACGGCCAGGGACCACCAGGCACCACCAGGGACCACCACCGGAGGTCCCTGGCGGGCCTCCGAGCACTGCCGCCCGAGGACCACCTCCAGGGACCCCCAGGGACCCCCAGGGCCGGCTCCAGGCCCCCAAAACAGGGCCTGGGGACGGCCAGGGACCACCAGGGACCACCACCGGAGGTCCCTGGCGGGCCTCCGAGCACTGCCGCCCGGGGACCACCTCCAGGGACCCCCAGGGACCCCCAGGGCCGGCTCCAGGCCCCCAAAACAGGGCCTGGGGACGGCCAGGGACCACCAGGCACCACCAGGGACCACCACCGGAGGTCCCTGGCGGGCCTCCGAGCACTGCCGCCCGAGGACCACCTCCAGGGACCCCCAGGGACCCCCAGGGCCGGCTCCAGGCCCCCAAAACAGGGCCTGGGGACGGCCAGGGACCACCAGGGACCACCACCGGAGGTCCCTGGCGGGCCTCCGAGCACTGCCGCCCGGGGACCACCTCCAGGGACCCCCAGGGACCCCCAGGGCCGGCTCCAGGCCCCCAAAACAGGGCCTGGGGACGGCCAGGGACCACCAGGCACCACCAGGGACCACCACCGGAGGTCCCTGGCAGGCCTCCGAGCACTGCCGCCCGGGGACCACCTCCAGGGACCCCCAGGGACCCCCAGGGCCGGCTCCAGGCCCCCAAAACAGGGCCTGGGGACGGCCAGGGACCACCAGGCACCACCAGGGACCACCACCGGAGGTCCCTGGCGGGCCTCCGAGCACTGCCGCCCGGGGACCACCTCCAGGGACCCCCAGGGACCCCCAGGGCCGGCTCCAGGCCCCCAAAACAGGGCCTGGGGACGGCCAGGGACCACCAGGCACCACCAGGGACCACCACCGGAGGTCCCTGGCGGGCCTCCGAGCACTGCCGCCCGGGGACCACCTCCAGGGACCCCCAGGGACCCCCAGGGCCGGCTCTAGGCCCCCAAAACAGGGCCTGGGGATGGCCAGGGACCACCAGGCACCACCAGGGACCACCACCGGAGGTCCCTGGCGGGCCTCCGAGCACTGCCGCCCGGGGACCACCTCCAGGGACCCCCAGGGCCGGCTCCAGGCCCCCAAAACAGGGCCTGGGGACGGCCAGGGACCACCAGGGACCACCAGGGACCACCACCGGAGGTCCCTGGCGGGCCTCCGAGCACTGCCGCCCGGGGACCACCTCCAGGGACCCCCAGGGACCCCCAGGGCTCATTTCTGAAGGTGGCCCACCTAAGCTAACACAAAACATAATGCTAATGAAGGTGGCCCACCTAAGCTGGCCCAGCTAAGCTTTCACCACAATTGACTATGGTAATGTGAGCCACTTACAAAAACGTCATTATTTATGAAAAATGATTTCATTAAGCAAAATATCAACATCATGCCTGGTAAAGGACATCTTAACACACATTTTGCACCAGTTTTTATAAATGTGCATTTGTTTTCATTGATGTAGTATCCTTAGCAATCTCAAGTTAAAACTTTGTGTCTCTGCACCCACCTTGCAAATTCTTCCAGCAGGTCTTGTTGTGTGGCTTAGCTCCTCCCATCAAAACGACTATGGACCAATCAAATCACTTGTTGGTGTCAAGCACAGCTGTGGCAAGAACATGTGCACTGCAGCCATTGGCTGCAAAGATTTAAAGGCACAGTTGCTAGGAGCCTGAAACTATGGCTGGCTCACATTACCTGATGGCCCACATTACCTGAGTCCACCCCTATTTAAAAAAAATAACGTTTCCAAATGATCTTCAATTCTTTTAGATTTGTTTTCTACATTGTCCACATAATTGCACTTATATGAAGGTACCGTAAGTAAGTCATGAGGCCCATAGGGCAGGAGCCTATGATTCTGTAAATGCTGAGTGCCCAGCAGGAGGCACTGGTACCATTTTTTGAGTCTTTGGTATGACCCGGCCAGGGATCAAACCCCGACCTCCCTGCTTTAGGGCGGACACTCTAACCACAAGGCCACTGAGCTGGTTTTCATAAATTAAAGGTGCATAGCACTAACAGCAATATGGCTTGAAGTGCAAAACAGAATCACAGTGTAGATTAACAACAATCATTGGTCCCTTTACAGTACAATAGCATCGAAAGTGAGTAACATTAGCCATCAGTAGCATATCTACAAGCTCACAATACATCGCAATTCATCACAAGCTTCTTGTGGATCAGCAATTTTTTATGGAGTTTTGGCGTTAACGGAGGGGGGGGGGGGGGGGGGGAGTGGAAGTGCTTTATGAGCGGATAGTTTTCAGATGCCAGTTATGCAAGAGTGTGAAGTTAGTGCCATCTTCCTCAGGATGGTTGAGGATGGTGATGCGGTGGGGGAAATGCGTCCACCACAGACGCAGAGCGTAGTCTTCCATTCTCCCCAGAATGAAGATGGCGGGGATGGCAGTGCATGGCGAGCCTGACCAGGGGATGAGCCTGTTGCATCACCTCCTGAATCGGAGACGGAGAGGAATTACATTACTGAAGTACTGTACTCAGGGGTCATCAATGTGTCAGACATTTATTTTAACACCATTATACAGTAAAGTTCTTATTTGGATCATAATAACCAATTACTGAAGGTCCAGTCTCCAGGCATTCTTCAGAATATGTATTACGGCATACGGAGTCCACTAGTACTAGTGGTTCTCAAAGGCAAGGTTTTATTTCTAAGAACCCCCATAACTCTGAAAGTGTTCAAATGGAACCAAAGGAAAGAGACCCCACCGAGCATTTTTAGGTCTATTAGACGTCTATTAGACGTCTATATGTCACCTAGACGACGCGTCTAGAAATCGTTTAAAAATGGTCTAGAAATGAAAATGTATTAGATGACTATATTTAGACTAGACGACTATTAGACCGCTAAAAGTCGGCTACATTTAGCCGTTAGCGGCCGTCGAAAGTAGTGAAAAGATGGGCGACGGCAAGATTTGAACCAGTTATCTCTGGCATTTAAGTCAGCGACGCTATCCTTTCGGCCATCAATGCAGACATAATAGTATAGACTTTCGGCTAGATTTAGCCGTTAGCGGCCGTCGAAAGTAGTGAAAAGAAGGGCGATGGCAAAATTCCAACCAGTGATCTCTGGCATTCAAGTCAGCGACGCTATGCATTCGGCCATGAATGCAGACATAATAGTATAGACTTTCTGGCCGTATTAAAAGGTGACATTGCCTAAGTAGAGTTCAAAATTAAAATATAAGGAAAGTTAAAAAAGTTAAAGTACCTTTTGTTTAATGAATGCATAGCCGGACCACCTGCTATACCTCCGCGGACCACTAGTGGTCCAAGTACCACCGGTTGAAAACAAATGACTTATATAATGGTCTAAACATAGATGTTGAAAAGCGGTATAATAGTCGTCTACATCTAGACGGATACCTTATATTGACGAATGACTGTTAAAATAATTTTAAACCAATATTTGGAGATTATTCTGCAACGTGCAGTTATTTTTTAATTATATATTTATTGAAATATGGATTAAGTTTAATCGTCTAAATTTGGTCTAGATATAGACGTTGATACGCGGTATTGATTTAGACGTCTAAATCACGGCTAAGTCTAAACTATACTTTAAAATGACCAGCGCATGTTATTATTATTATAGTCCAATACTAGGAGATCAGTTATGCAGCTTACTGTAGTTTTTTTGATAAATAGTTATTGAATTGGGGGGAAAAAAGGCAAGGTCTAATTTCGGTCTAAATATAGATATAATCTAGACGGTTGAAATTGCGTCTAGAAAAAAACTAGACGTCTAATATCCGTCTAGTGCTCAGTGGGACCGTTTGGTTCCATTTGTACACTCAGAGTTACAAACCTGTTATAGTCATCTAGGACTTGCTCTTTTTGTGTTTCTGGTAATATTATTTCTGTCCATGGCAAAAATTGCATTTTGACAAATGTCCACCACAAGCCAGCATGCCAGTGACCCCTGATTGTACTTGATTATGACTTTGAGGTGCTTTAACTTTGCTGTACTTGTGTGTGTTTATACTTTATACTTCATCCTTCTATTCCACAACATCTCAGAGACAAAATATTGTACTTTTAACTCCTCTTCAATTATGTGACAATTTAACTTTACTAGTTTCTAAAGCTGGAGTCAGTTAATAAAGTTACATTTTAGACACAGGTTTGATTCCCAAGCTGACAAACTTTACTGCTTGTCACCCCTTCATCTCAGAAAAGAGCAAAAGTGTTTGTTTTTGTTTTGTCAGGGCAGGAAGGCCATCAAATAAAACAAGATTCTATTCCATTGAAATAATGAATTTAATTTATGGGTTAAGGATTAGCCGCAAATTGCAACACTAGATTTTTTTATAATCGGATGAATCTAGGGTTGCAATACCTCCCATAGGCAGCCAATGCATCAAAACAGTTTTTTGCTATCTGATTGTATTAAACGGCTTCAAGCTCACCAATATTGGGGCTGTATGGAAGGCTTGGAGTATCCTCTTTCTATCTGCAAAGTGTTTGTTTCATAAAAATCCACCGTAGACATGTTAGGAGCTACTTTCTATCAAGAAATTGGCTTCAGGTGATAATTTTTTTTAAGTGCTAGAGTTTGGAAGCGCTCGTGGAAAATCTCTCAACGGTCCTGTGACCACCTGGTTCTTTATGTCACATAATGCAGGAGGCAGCGGGACGTTGCGTTATAGAAGACGAGCGCTTCCGAAGTTCAACACTTAGAAAATAAACCATGTCTGCTCGGATTTCTTGACAGAAAAATAAATCATAACATGTCTACGGTGGATTTTTCTGAAACAAACACTTTGCAGATAGAAAGGGTAAATTCCAAGCTTTCAATAGAGCCGCAATATTGGTGAGTTTGACGTCGTTTAATACAATCAGATAGCAAAAAACTGTTTTGATGCATTGGCTGCCTATGGGAGGTATTGCAACCCTAGATTCATCCGATTATAAAAAAAATCTAGTGTTGCAATTTGCAGCTAGGTTAAGGATATAGGCTACATTTATTTTAAATGTAATATGTAGACTGTATGTGAAATCAGCAACAACGGGCATGGCCTTCGTGGCCTCCCTGAAATTCCTGCTCTAGATTGTAACACACAGTATTTCTACATTGTGTTGTGGGCTACATTTAATTACAAAAAACATTCTTCTTCACTGTATACCTGACAGCAGCACGGCGATCCGGACCCAGCAGGCGCCTGACGGGAGAACAAGCCGCCCAAGCCAGACCCAGCAGACCCCTGACAGGAGCCCAATCCAGACCCAGCAGAACCCTGACAGGAGCCCAATCCAGAGCCCGCAGATCCCTGACAGAAGCCCAAGCCGCCCAAGGCAGACGCAGCAGAACTCCTACCCAACCCATGGCAGGATGTAGCCTAGTAAACGACCAACTTCCGTAACCCAGTAGGATTTTGAAATGGTTTCCGGAAGAGGGCGGGTACGAGGCTAGGCAGGATGCGGGTTGTGGCCCTGCTTGCCCCCCCCCCCCCCCCCCCCCCACGGACCGCCCCTGCTGGAGGCATATCCAGCACTTTGTCAGCCTGCTGAAAGATGAAAAAAAAAGAGAAAGAAAACAGAGCAATAACTAGAAGAAGTGCTCTTCCGAGCACATGTCTCCACCAAGCCACTTGTCCTGGTGGTGCTATAATAGGCAAATGTAAAAAGGGTGGCATGTGTTCTTCAGCAATATTAGACCTTTCATGGCGCCACCATGAGGCTGATTTGAACATTTTGTAGTGTAATTTCTTCCTTGGCCTTTTGCGAATGTGCGTGCACAATTTCATTACAATTGCACGCTGTGTTTGATTTGAGGCATTTTGTTCGAAACTGATCAATCCTGCAAAGTTTGGAGGCCAATCTTAGCCAATCAGGATGGAATATTTAATATGGGACAGATCCGTCTTGATCATATGACTGTAGAGATACTGTGTACTGATTTGTGTTAATTGTGGGTAAAATCTGAAGTAGTAATATCCAAAAATGTGTCTGAAAGGTGGCAAAGGTTATCATGCATTTTTGAAAAGCTCTATATCTGTAGATTATATTTTGGTATGATAACCCTTTCTGAGACACAGCTAAATTGGTGTTATCAGCCGCTAGAGTTGGTGTCCCATTAACTTTACATTACAGGAATAAAAAACTAAAAATGAATCTGCTTTAAGTAACATATGAGGGGTCAAACTAGTGGTTTTTCATGATTCTGAATCCATTGCAAGCATCTGTTTTGCACAAAAAACATTCCCTGGGCTACAAAACGGCCCCACAAGACTATGGTTTAGTGATGAAAAGTGATGAGTCATCACTTTTCACACTTTTTTGGGGGCCGTTTGGGGGCATCAAGATTTTGGGCCCCCTGTAGTAACTCTGAGGATCCCCCAGGGGTCCCGGACACCCGTGGAAGACCCCTGGTATTTGCTACAACTCATTTTTGTTTTCAGAGCCCAGCTACAACAACTTTTATGGTTCAGTTATGATCTAATTTAACATTGTTCTGGAGCAGAGCGATTACTGAGCTAAGTTCAGGGGTCCATCTGGGTGTCCCATGTGAGGAAAGACCCCAACCAAACGTCAGAAAGGTTATTCTGGCTGCTTTAAAAGTGTGTAATAAATGAACTCAGGTTGTTTTAAA
>NW_027664982.1:0-19757 GCF_963921795.1 Nannobrachium achirus
CATCTGCATTTCTAGCGCTCTGTCACTGAGGACGTACAAGCTCTGTCTCCTCTGTCCATCTATCTGTCATCTGCATTTCTAGCGCTCTGTCACTGAGGACGTACAAGCTCTGTCTCCTCTGTCCATCTATCTGTCATCTGCATTTCTAGCGCTCTGTCACTGAGGACGTACAAGCTCTGTCTCCTCTGTCCATCTATCTGTCATCTGCATTTCTAGCGCTCTGTCACTGAGGACGTACAAGCTCTGTCTCCTCTGTCCATCTATCTGTCATCTGCATTTCTAGCGCTCTGTCACTGAGGACGTACAAGCTCTGTCTCCTCTGTCCATCTATCTGTCATCTGCATTTCTAGTGCTCTGTCACTGAGGACGTACAAGCTCTGTCTCCTCTGTCCATCTATCTGTCATCTGCATTTCTAGCGCTCTGTCACTGAGGACGTACAAGCTCTGTCTCCTCTGTCCATCTATCTGTCATCTGCATTTCTAGCGCTCTGTCACTGAGGACGTACAAGCTCTGTCTCCTCTGTCCATCTATCTGTCATCTGCATTTCTAGCGCTCTGTCACTGAGGACGTACAAGCTCTGTCTCCTCTGTCCATCTATCTGTCATCTGCATTTCTAGCGCTCTGTCACTGAGGACGTACAAGCTCTGTCTCCTCTGTCCATCTATCTGTCATCTGCATTTCTAGCGCTCTGTCACTGAGGACGTACAAGCTCTGTCTCCTCTGTCCATCTATCTGTCATCTGCATTTCTAGCGCTCTGTCACTGAGGACGTACAAGCTCTGTCTCCTCTGTCCATCTATCTGTCATCTGCATTTCTAGCGCTCTGTCACTGAGGACGTACAAGCTCTGTCTCCTCTGTCCATCTATCTGTCATCTGCATTTCTAGCGCTCTGTCACTGAGGACGTACAAGCTCTGTCTCCTCTGTCCATCTATCTGTCATCTGCATTTCTAGCGCTCTGTCACTGAGGACGTACAAGCTCTGTCTCCTCTGTCCATCTATCTGTCATCTGCATTTCTAGTGCTCTGTCACTGAGGACGTACAAGCTCTGTCTCCTCTGTCCATCTATCTGTCATCTGCATTTCTAGCGCTCTGTCACTGAGGACGTACAAGCTCTGTCTCCTCTGTCCATCTATCTGTCATCTGCATTTCTAGCGCTCTGTCACTGAGGACGTACAAGCTCTGTCTCCTCTGTCCATCTATCTGTCATCTGCATTTCTAGCGCTCTGTCACTGAGGACGTACAAGCTCTGTCTCCTCTGTCCATCTATCTGTCATCTGCATTTCTAGCGCTCTGTCACTGAGGACGTACAAGCTCTGTCTCCTCTGTCCATCTATCTGTCATCTGCATTTCTAGCGCTCTGTCACTGAGGACGTACAAGCTCTGTCTCCTCTGTCCATCTATCTGTCATCTGCATTTCTAGCGCTCTGTCACTGAGGACGTACAAGCTCTGTCTCCTCTGTCCATCTATCTGTCATCTGCATTTCTAGCGCTCTGTCACTGAGGACGTACAAGCTCTGTCTCCTCTGTCCATCTATCTGTCATCTGCATTTCTAGCGCTCTGTCACTGAGGACGTACAAGCTCTGTCTCCTCTGTCCATCTATCTGTCATCTGCATTTCTAGCGCTCTGTCACTGAGGACGTACAAGCTCTGTCTCCTCTGTCCATCTAGTCTGTCATCTGCATTTCTAGCTCTCTGTCACTGAGGACGTACAAGCTCTGTCTCCTCTGTCCATCTATCTGTCATCTGCATTTCTAGCGCTCTGTCACTGAGGACGTACAAGCTCTGTCTCCTCTGTCCATCTATCTGTCATCTGCATTTCTAGCGCTCTGTCACTGAGGACGTACAAGCTCTGTCTCCTCTGTCCATCTATCTGTCATCTGCATTTCTAGCGCTCTGTCACTGAGGACGTACAAGCTCTGTCTCCTCTGTCCATCTATCTGTCATCTGCATTTCTAGCGCTCTGTCACTGAGGACGTACAAGCTCTGTCTCCTCTGTCCATCTATCTGTCATCTGCATTTCTAGCGCTCTGTCACTGAGGACGTACAAGCTCTGTCTCCTCTGTCCATCTATCTGTCATCTGCATTTCTAGCGCTCTGTCACTGAGGACGTACAAGCTCTGTCTCCTCTGTCCATCTATCTGTCATCTGCATTTCTAGCGCTCTGTCACTGAGGACGTACAAGCTCTGTCTCCTCTGTCCATCTATCTGTCATCTGCATTTCTAGCGCTCTGTCACTGAGGACGTACAAGCTCTGTCTCCTCTGTCCATCTATCTGTCATCTGCATTTCTAGCGCTCTGTCACTGAGGACGTACAAGCTCTGTCTCCTCTGTCCATCTATCTGTCATCTACATTTCTAGCGCTCTGTCACTGAGGACGTACAAGCTCTGTCTCCTCTGTCCATCTATCTGTCATCTGCATTTCTAGCGCTCTGTCACTGAGGACGTACAAGCTCTGTCTCCTCTGTCCATCTATCTGTCATCTGCATTTCTAGCGCTCTGTCACTGAGGACGTACAAGCTCTGTCTCCTCTGTCCATCTATCTGTCATCTGCATTTCTAGCGCTCTGTCACTGAGGACGTACAAGCTCTGTCTCCTCTGTCCATCTATCTGTCATCTGCATTTCTAGCGCTCTGTCACTGAGGACGTACAAGCTCTGTCTCCTCTGGTCCATCTATCTGTCATCTGCATTTCTAGCGCTCTGTCACTGAGGACGTACAAGCTCTGTCTCCTCTGTCCATCTATCTGTCATCTGCATGTCTAGCGCTCTGTCACTGAGGACGTACAAGCTCTGTCTCCTCTGTCCATCTATCTGTCATCTGCATTTCTAGCGCTCTGTCACTGAGGACGTACAAGCTCTGTCTCCTCTGTCCATCTATCTGTCATCTGCATTTCTAGTGCTCTGTCACTGAGGACGTACAAGCTCTGTCTCCTCTGTCCATCTATCTGTCATCTGCATTTCTAGTGCTCTGTCACTGAGGACGTACAAGCTCTGTCTCCTCTGTCCATCTATCTGTCATCTACATTTCTAGCGCTCTGTCACTGAGGACGTACAAGCTCTGTCTCCTCTGTCCATCTATCTGTCATCTGCATTTCTAGCGCTCTGTCACTGAGGACGTACAAGCTCTGTCTCCTCTGTCCATCTATCTGTCATCTGCATTTCTAGCGCTCTGTCACTGAGGACGTACAAGCTCTGTCTCCTCTGTCCATCTATCTGTCATCTGCATTTCTAGCGCTCTGTCACTGAGGACGTACAAGCTCTGTCTCCTCTGTCCATCTATCTGTCATCTGCATTTCTAGCACTCTGTCACTGAGGACGTACAAGCTCTGTCTCCTCTGTCCATCTATCTGTCATCTACATTTCTAGCGCTCTGTCACTGAGGACGTACAAGCTCTGTCTCCTCTGTCCATCTATCTGTCATCTGCATTTCTAGCGCTCTGTCACTGAGGACGTACAAGCTCTGTCTCCTCTGTCCATCTATCTGTCATCTACATTTCTAGCGCTCTGTCACTGAGGACGTACAAGCTCTGTCTCCTCTGTCCATCTATCTGTCATCTGCATTTCTAGCGCTCTGTCACTGAGGACGTACAAGCTCTGTCTCCTCTGTCCATCTATCTGTCATCTGCATTTCTAGCGCTCTGTCACTGAGGACGTACAAGCTCTGTCTCCTCTGTCCATCTATCTGTCATCTGCATTTCTAGCGCTCTGTCACTGAGGACGTACAAGCTCTGTCTCCTCTGTCCATCTGTCTGTCATCTGCATTTCTAGCGCTCTGTCACTGAGGACGTACAAGCTCTGTCTCCTCTGTCCATCTATCTGTCATCTGCATTTCTAGCGCTCTGTCACTGAGGACGTACAAGCTCTGTCTCCTCTGTCCATCTATCTGTCATCTGCATTTCTAGCGCTCTGTCACTGAGGACGTACAAGCTCTGTCTCCTCTGTCCATCTATCTGTCATCTGCATTTCTAGCGCTCTGTCACTGAGGACGTACAAGCTCTGTCTCCTCTGTCCATCTGTCTGTCATCTGCATTTCTAGCGCTCTGTCACTGAGGACGTACAAGCTCTGTCTCCTCTGTCCATCTATCTGTCATCTGCATTTCTAGCGCTCTGTCACTGAGGACGTACAAGCTCTGTCTCCTCTGTCCATCTATCTGTCATCTGCATTTCTAGCGCTCTGTCACTGAGGACGTACAAGCTCTGTCTCCTCTGTCCATCTGTCTGTCATCTGCATTTCTAGCGCTCTGTCACTGAGGACGTACAAGCTCTGTCTCCTCTGTCCATCTATCTGTCATCTGCATTTCTAGCGCTCTGTCACTGAGGACGTACAAGCTCTGTCTCCTCTGTCCATCTATCTGTCATCTGCATTTCTAGCGCTCTGTCACTGAGGACGTACAAGCTCTGTCTCCTCTGTCCATCTGTCTGTCATCTGCATTTCTAGCGCTCTGTCACTGAGGACGTACAAGCTCTGTCTCCTCTGTCCATCTATCTGTCATCTGCATTTCTAGCGCTCTGTCACTGAGGACGTACAAGCTCTGTCTCCTCTGTCCATCTATCTGTCATCTGCATTTCTAGCGCTCTGTCACTGAGGACGTACAAGCTCTGTCTCCTCTGTCCATCTATCTGTCATCTGCATTTCTAGCGCTCTGTCACTGAGGACGTACAAGCTCTGTCTCCTCTGTCCATCTATCTGTCATCTACATTTCTAGCGCTCTGTCACTGAGGACGTACAAGCTCTGTCTCCTCTGTCCATCTATCTGTCATCTGCATTTCTAGCGCTCTGTCACTGAGGACGTACAAGCTCTGTCTCCTCTGTCCATCTATCTGTCATCTGCATTTCTAGCGCTCTGTCACTGAGGACGTACAAGCTCTGTCTCCTCTGTCCATCTATCTGTCATCTGCATTTCTAGCGCTCTGTCACTGAGGACGTACAAGCTCTGTCTCCTCTGTCCATCTATCTGTCATCTGCATTTCTAGCGCTCTGTCACTGAGGACGTACAAGCTCTGTCTCCTCTGTCCATCTATCTGTCATCTGCATTTCTAGCGCTCTGTCACTGAGGACGTACAAGCTCTGTCTCCTCTGTCCATCTATCTGTCATCTGCATTTCTAGCGCTCTGTCACTGAGGACGTACAAGCTCTGTCTCCTCTGTCCATCTATCTGTCATCTGCATTTCTAGCGCTCTGTCACTGAGGACGTACAAGCTCTGTCTCCTCTGTCCATCTATCTGTCATCTGCATTTCTAGCGCTCTGTCACTGAGGACGTACAAGCTCTGTCTCCTCTGTCCATCTATCTGTCATCTGCATTTCTAGCGCTCTGTCACTGAGGACGTACAAGCTCTGTCTCCTCTGTCCATCTATCTGTCATCTGCATTTCTAGCGCTCTGTCACTGAGGACGTACAAGCTCTGTCTCCTCTGTCCATCTATCTGTCATCTGCATTTCTAGCGCTCTGTCACTGAGGACGTACAAGCTCTGTCTCCTCTGTCCATCTATCTGTCATCTGCATTTCTAGCGCTCTGTCACTGAGGACGTACAAGCTCTGTCTCCTCTGTCCATCTGTCTGTCATCTGCATTTCTAGCGCTCTGTCACTGAGGACGTACAAGCTCTGTCTCCTCTGTCCATCTATCTGTCATCTGCATTTCTAGCGCTCTGTCACTGAGGACGTACAAGCTCTGTCTCCTCTGTCCATCTATCTGTCATCTGCATTTCTAGCGCTCTGTCACTGAGGACGTACAAGCTCTGTCTCCTCTGTCCATCTATCTGTCATCTGCATTTCTAGTGCTCTGTCACTGAGGACGTACAAGCTCTGTCTCCTCTGTCCATCTATCTGTCATCTGCATTTCTAGCGCTCTGTCACTGAGGACGTACAAGCTCTGTCTCCTCTGTCCATCTATCTGTCATCTACATTTCTAGCGCTCTGTCACTGAGGACGTACAAGCTCTGTCTCCTCTGTCCATCTATCTGTCATCTGCATTTCTAGCGCTCTGTCACTGAGGACGTACAAGCTCTGTCTCCTCTGTCCATCTATCTGTCATCTGCATTTCTAGCGCTCTGTCACTGAGGACGTACAAGCTCTGTCTCCTCTGTCCATCTATCTGTCATCTGCATTTCTAGCGCTCTGTCACTGAGGACGTACAAGCTCTGTCTCCTCTGTCCATCTATCTGTCATCTGCATTTCTAGCGCTCTGTCACTGAGGACGTACAAGCTCTGTCTCCTCTGTCCATCTATCTGTCATCTGCATTTCTAGCGCTCTGTCACTGAGGACGTACAAGCTCTGTCTCCTCTGTCCATCTATCTGTCATCTGCATTTCTAGCGCTCTGTCACTGAGGACGTACAAGCTCTGTCTCCTCTGTCCATCTATCTGTCATCTGCATTTCTAGCGCTCTGTCACTGAGGACGTACAAGCCTGACCCACTGCTGATCAGCGGTGGGAAAAGTACCCAAAGGTTTTACTTAAGTAAAAGTATCAATAATGTGATATAGAAATACTCTGTTACAAGTAAAAGTCTAGAATTCAAAATGTACTCGAGTAAAAGAATGAAAATGTTGGTATCAAAACATACTTAAATTACCAAAAGTAAAAATGTTTGAAAAGAGCTGATCTACAAGCTCACAATGCGTCACGATGCGACACATTGTGAGCTTGTAGATCGGCTATTTTCAAATAGCCTAGGTATAAAATAGGCCTAAAGTGGTGTATGTATGTTTTATAATATTATAATTTATATCCACAAAGTAACTAGTAAAAGTAACTAGTAACTAACATTTTCAAATAAATATAGTGGAGTAAAAGTACAATATGTCGATCTGAGATGTAGTGGCTGTGACAGCCCCTATGGCCTTATAGCAGGGGTGGGCAACTTTGATGATGGCGAGGGCCACTATATTTCCACCTTCACTCCAGAGGGCCACTATATTTCCACCTTCACTCCAGAGGGCCACTATATTTTCACCTTCACTCCAAAGGGCCACTATATTTTCACCTTCACTCCAGAGGGCCACTATATTTCCACCTTCACTCCAGAGGGCCACTATATTTTCACCTTCACTCCAAAGGGCCACTATATTTTCACCTTCACTCCAGAGGGCCACTATATTTTCACCTTCACTCCAGAGGGCCACTATATTTCCACCTTCACTCCAGAGGGCCACTATATTTCCACCTTCACTCCAGAGGGCCACTATATTTTCACCTTCACTCCAGAGGGCCACTATATTTTCACCTTCACTCCAGAGGGCCACATTGCATATTGCTACGTCCTACTTTGTCATTCTAGTATCTCATACAAAAGAAGCAAAAATAGCCGATCTACAAGCTCAAAACGCATCGCAGCGCGATGCGTTTTGAGCTTGTAGATCGCCTATTTTTGCTTCTTTTGAATTGGAATCCTGAATTATTTTTTGTTATTTTTGAACTGGAATCCTGAAATGTAACATTTTGATTTAATTTCAAACGCATTTAGTTATATACTCATGTTAACTTTATGAACATAAATACAAATACATTGGACATAAAAGGAATACATTTTAATACTACTATACTAGTCATTAAGCTACTAGCTAGACTGAAGGAATTAAAGCAGGTCATGTTTGTAATTGTAACAGCTGAAATCAATAATATATCAGTATTCCGGTATCAACCTGAGGGCCGCATTAAGTGAAGGTGGGGGCCGCATGTGGCCCCCGGGCCGCCAGTTGCCCATGTATGCCTTATAGGGTTAGGTGGGTGTGTGCCTTTAACCATCTTCTTGCTGTGCTGGTTAGGAGGGTGGAGTGGAGTGTGAGGCAATCAGCGGAATGGGAGTCACCTGGCCAGTGCCTCTCCTCACACTATAAAAGACCTTCTCTCCTCAGTCCTCCCCATAGTAAGAGAAAGTTAGCCTATTGCTACATCAATCTGGGAACTAAATCTAAATCACTAGCTTTCTTCACAAATGTGTTCATAAAGGTGTCTACTATCACCTCTGCACTTTGTCAAACCCAACTCCCTTGACATACTTTGTGGGAGCCAATCAAAGTTATTGGGTGTCCCGAGGGCCTGGGATTAAAGGGGGGGAAATAAAAAATGGCCAATATGAGCGTATGAGGTGTGTAATTTGGGTATTTTTGGGCTGCTGAATCCATTCCAACCATTAGTTATCAGTTAAAATGACTCATTGGCCATAAAATAGGCCACACCTAATTTTATGTGTCCATGAGACATATAATATTGGCAATAAAAACAAGTAGTGTTTGAATTCACGAAAACTATTCAAGATCAAGTGGGTAAGCACACATCATGACACACAGGATAACATGATGCAATCTGACAAGGAACATTCAAACACAGGATTTAAAACATAGGGACTAACAGGACACAGGTGAACTCGAATGACATGATTTGCTAAGCCTTAGCCAATTAGGCCTTTTTTATGGCCAAGGAGTAATTTTTAATTATAACTAATGGTTGGAATGGATTCAGCAGCCCAACAATACCCTAATTATTTTTCCCCCTTTAATCCCAGGCCCTGGGTATCCCGATACCTCCATCTTTGATTGGCTCCCACAAAGTATGTCAAGGGAGTTGGGTTTGACAAAGTTCAGAGGTGATAGTAGACACCTTTATGAACACATTTGTGAAGAAAGCTAGTGATTTAGATTTAGTTCCCAGATTGATGTAGCAATAGGCTAACTTTCCCTTACTACCAGGCCGCTGGAGCGGCAGGCCACCCCAGAAGGAGAGGAGAAGAGAGGAGAGGAGAGGAGGAGAGCATGGTTGTGAACCAAAGCCATAAACACTGAATAAATATTAGTACTGCTGCACTGTCTGTCTGTCTGTCTGTCTGTCTGTCTGTCTGTCTGTCTGTGTCTGTCTCCTTAGCACAGTGGTTCTCAACCTGTGGGTCGGGACCCCCAGGGGGCTCCCCACATTATTTTGTGGGGGTCCCCAGATGATTAACTAACTTAATGTGCAACATTGTTTTCTCACTCAACAGTAAACAAACCAACATAGCATTTAAGTGTATAGAGGGTATCTGCACATTTCTAAAGTGACAATTTAAGGACTTTTTAGTACCTCTAAAAATAACAAATTAAACATTTGCCAAATTGTCAAATATTAGAGGCAGAAATTGTGAAAATAGCAGATCTACATGCTCACAACGCCTCGCAGCGCGAGGCGTTGTGAGCATGTAGATCTGCTATTTTCACAATAGAACCGTGTTATACAAAATGTAATGCCTCAACTCTTAGTGCTCGTCAGGGTGGGGGGGTCCCCAGTTAAAACATGATTATTTTGGGGGGTCCCCAGTTAAAACATGATTATTTTGGGGGGTCCCCAGTTAAAACATGATTATTTTGGGGGTCCCCAGTTAAAATATGATTATTTTGGGGGTCCCCAGTTAAAACATGATTATTTTGGGGGTCTCCAGTTAAAATATGATTATTTTGGGGGGTCCCCAGTTAAAATATGATTATTTTGGGGGTCCCCAGTTAAAATAAGGTTATTTTGGGGGTCCCCAGTTAAAACATGATTATTTTGGGGGTCCCCAGTTAAAACATGATTATTTTGGGGGGTCCCCAGTTAAAACATGATTATTTTGGGGGTCCCCAGTTAAAACATGATTATTTTGGGGGTCCCCAGTTAAAACATGATTATTTTGGGGGTCCCCAGTTAAAACATGATTATTTTGGGGGGTCCCCAGTTAAAACATGATTATTTTGGGGGTCCCCAGTTAAAATAAGGTTATTTTGGGGGGTCCCCAGTTAAAATATGATTATTTTGGGGGTCCCCAGTTAAAATATGATTATTTTGGGGGTCCCCAGTTAAAATATGATTATTTTGGGGGTCCCCAGTTAAAACATGATTATTTTGGGGGGTCCCCAGTTAAAATATGATTATTTTGGGGGTCCCCAGTTAAAACATGATTATTTTGGGGGGTCCCCAGTTAAAATAAGATTATTTTGGGGGTCGCGGCCTGAAAAGGTTGAGGACCACTGTCCTGACCCTCACAATGGAACCATCTTCTCCTTTGTCATTGTAATGTTTCCTGGTTGTGATGTCATCCCCCCCCCCCTCCCTCCCCAAGTACTAAAGGTCGGGGGAAAGCGAGGCGACCAATGGCATTCCAGCCTCTGGCACACACACACACACACACACACACACACACACATACAGTACACACACACACAGTACACACACACACACACACACACACACACACACACACACACACGGTGTGCAGTGATTGGTCCGTTTTGGGCGACTCACTTCCTGGGGGAATAAACCGCTTCTGGGTCTTTAGGACACACACACACGCACACGCACACGCACACACACACACACACACACACACACACACAGGCCGTGGTTTCATTTCAGCGTCGCCATTGGTTACTCCCTGGAGACCAAGCCAGCAAGTCCACCGCCTGTGTGTGTGTGTGTGTGTGTGTGTGTGTGTGTGTGTGTGTGTGTGTGTGTGTGTGTGTGTGTGTGTGTGTGTGTGTGTGTGTGTGTGTGTGTGCAAGTTAAGTTAATAGTTTTCTTTACTAGCAGACAGCACTTTCTGAGAATGTAGCTGGCTCAGGGGCTGTGTGTGTGCGCGCGTGCAAGCGTGAGTGTGCACGTGTATAGTTTACCGGTATTCAAAAAATAATCAACATACAGTAAAAACTTCACATGGTGTGTGTGTGTGTGTGTGTGTGTGTGTGTGTGTGTGTGTGTGTGTGTGTGTGTGTGTGTGTGTGTGTGTGTGTGCGTCCACTGAGTCAGTAGTTAAGCCCACAGGCACACACAGGTTCTGACTTGTGAAACATCCTATTGAGTAACACAGTGTGTGTGTGAGTGCGTGCACGTGCGTGCGCGCGTCTAAACAAGTAGGAGTGTCTTCACGTGTGAAGGTCGGTCATGTCGGACTCGAGCACATTCCTCGCATACTCTGGCCTGCGCGCGTGTGCAAGTACGCTCGTGCAAGCCTGTCCCTGTGTGTGTGTGTGCGTGCCTGTGTGTGTGTGTGCGTGCGCCTGTGCCTTGCATACTCTGGCTCGTGCATGCCTGTGCATGTGTGTGCGTGCGTGCGTGTTTTGCAGCACGGTCAGTGCATTCATCATTCAGTGATAAGCTGCCTGTAGGCTGGAAGCTACTCTCACTGCACTTCAGAGTGTGTGTGCGCATGCGTGCCGTGTGTGCGTAGGTGTGTACGTGTGTGCGTGTGTGTGTCAGTAACACTCCAGTAAGTACAGAGCAGTCCTGGGACGTCCAGGTCATAAAGCGTAGCTCCTGTTCCTGTACTTACAGCTACATGGAGATACTCTATCTCAGTGTTTCTCAACCTTTTTTCTGCATGGGCACACTTTTCATGTCCCAAGAATCCATGGTCACACCAACATAATACGAGGGTGTAAATATCCTCACTGTCGGGAAGAAACCTTGTATCTCCAAGTTTCAAATTTGTACGTTTCTTCGCAAAGTAAAGCCCTGCTTCATCATACAAGGCTGTCGCACAACAGTAGTGAAAACAGCTGATCTACAAGCACAGAACGCCAAGCGGTGCGAGGCGTTGTGTGCTTGTAGATCGGCTGTTTTCACTAGTTCAAATCATTTTTAAAATGATAAATACAATACTGGCTTTCAAGCAGTTTCAAGGGGCACACTTGTGACTTGACCCTTCTCAGGGGCACACCAAAGGTCCCCAGGACCAGTGGTTGAGAAACACTGATCGATCTCATGTACGACTCCCTGACAATCTTTTTCTTCACATCAACCCGTTGGGATCGAACCCCGACCTCCCAGTCTCAGGACGGACAGACACTCTAACCACAAGGCCACTGAGCTATTATCTCTAAGTACCACCATAACAACTGATGTTAAAATACAAGTGTGTAGACCCCAGGCCTAGCATTTCATCATTTTAGGGGTGTGGCCACTTGGCCTTTGGAGTTGTCCATTGTTTGAGGGCACAAAGGCCAAATGCCAGGGCAGGAAGGCCATCAAATAAAACTATTAGATTTTAGTCCGTTGAAAGAATGTGTTGAATTTAAGGGTTAGGGATGATAACCTAATGATCTGCAGTGAAATCAATAAATGATGGTGTTTACAATCTGATCCATGCTCAGCCCTGCACCAATCAAAGACACTGGATTGGTTTAAAGATGGGGGACTCGGGGGAGTTAAGATTTCAGAATCTCAACAAAAGACAGAAAAGACAATTTTTTTCAAAAATAGCAGATCTACAAGCTATTAAACAATAGTTAATGCATTAAATGTTGGTCCAGTCCTCAGCCACAGGTGTGTAACCGACGTATGCATGCACTTTTTTTTACATGTGTCAATGTTATTTTATGTTTCTTGTCAATTACATTTTCACCACATGCTTTTTAGTTATGGATTGATTAGTTAGTAGGCATACCTATTGTTGTGGACAGACAAATTATGGGCAGGTTACAAAGTTGCAGTGTTTGTTTACTGTTTGAGGAGGCAAGATTCATCTACTAATTAGCCAATTTATGAAATAATCTTGTAAGATTATGGAATACATGTATAATTCCAGAGTTTTGCCTTTTATGGTTATTTGTTCATTTTCAGTTACAGATATCGTGATATATCGTGGATGACATTTCTTGCAATAATTATATCGAATATCGCAATATATCAAATATCGTGATATTATTGTTATCAAGAGCCTAATATCGCGACAGATATCGTATCGTGAGGTAGCAATATCGTCACACCCCTAGTAACCGTCACGGCTATATTTATCACATCATAACTCATGTAATTACCCTAGAGACCATCTGATCACCCTCACTGTCCCCTCCCTCTCTCTCTCCCTCCCTCCCTCCTCCCTTCCTTCCCTCCTTTCCTCTCTCCTCTCAACTCTCCTCTGCCCTTTCCTTTCCCTAAGCCATTCATCGTGGAACCATTAGACAAATATCACCGCACAATGAGAGCACCGACACACCTTTCCTATGACGCCTGCCCTGTGCGTGTCTGAGTGTTAGTGTGTGTGTGTGTGTGTGTGTGTGTGTGTGTGTGTGTGTGTGTGTGTGTGTGTGTGTGTGTGTGTGTGTGTGTGTGTGTGTGTGTGTGTATGTGTGTGTGTGCACGTGCGTGCGTCTGTGCATACTTGCATTACTAACTTGCCAAGATTAATATTCTCACAATTGTAGTAGATTGTGAGGAATAGACATTATTGAGACAAACAAATTAGGCGTTTAAGCCCCTTTTCCACTGACATGGCCCAACAACACCACACCACTCCACACCGCCCACTTGTGCCAGGTTTTCCACTACAAGGACCTGGGTAGAGTGGTGTGAAAGTGGTGCTAAACGTGGTACTAAAAAGTATCCAATCCAGAGTAGGTCTGAGCCAGGCCAAACAGGGCCAAACACTTCATAATGACTGATCACTCACTGACTTTTCATTTAGACCACCAGGATCAGTGTTGGGTGTAACGTCGTTATAACTAACAACGTTACGTAACGACGTTAGTTTGGCGGTAGCGGAGGAACTTAACGAGTTACATTTTACAATATAACGGTTAGTTACTTAGTTATATTTTCGAAAAAGTAATCTCGTTATTTTTTTTTTAAAAGTGTCCCATTTTCACTGTTCATTTTGTTGCCACCGATTAAAAAAGAAGCCCCGAGTCACATTTCCTCCTCCTGTCTTATTCTGTCAACAAATACACGTGTGTAGCTGTCTGTCTGTCTGTCTGTCTGTCTGTCTGGGTATTAAAATGGATTTACTGTACATCATCGGATCGTATCTGGACGGCGGACAACGGTGGATTCGGACCCGGGCCATTTAACTCCGGTATAGAGCCTCCATAACAACGCCACGGCACCGAGGTACTGTACAGTTTAATGCTGAGGAGCGTTGGTCTTTTGAAGAGGACGCATGAGCTAAAAGGAGGCTGCACGCTTGTCTTTTTATGTTTACCAAACTTCCACGCTGGTGGGTTTTAATGGTCGGGTAACGGTAGCTCGTTAAGTTACAATTGTCATTGGGTAGCGGAGTAACTTAACGGATTAGTTTTTCAAGTCAGTAACTAAAGTAACATAACGAGTTACTTCAAAATGTAACGATACCCAACACTGACCAGGATATAGTTGTAATACATGATAATAGATTATATTGTGTTATAATCACTGTTATAATCTTGGATAGTGTATTATAATTAGCATATTAATATATTAATACTTTATAGTGCATTATAATCACAGTTATAATCCATTATAGTGTATAACCCTATTATAATTAGGATAGTTGTAATATAAATTTATATTGTATTATAATCACAGTTAAAAGTGTAATTTTTTTTCCTTTCTAGTTGGGATACTTTTGTGTAATGGAAAATGCAGATATTTTATGTGGTGTAGTGTGGTGTTAGTGTGGTGCTAAAGCTGCAGTCAAAAAGGGGCTTTAGAGGTCAGTTTTACACGTGCTTGCGTGCCTGTGCACGTGAGTGCGTGTGCGTGTGTGTGGGTGTGTGTGTGTGCATGTGTGTGTGTGTGTGTGTGTGTGTGTGTGTGTGTGTGTGTGTCTAAGGCCTCAGCAGAGATAAATGTATTTGCGGACCAATCAAGCTGCTATCAAATGTCACATGACGCCAGCCTGCAGGAAACAGATTGTGTAGAGCAGGGGTGTCCAAAGTGTGGCCCGAGGGCCAAGTGCGGCCTGAGGATGAATTTCATACGGCCCACGGATTCATTCCTAAACTGTAATATAAACAGCCTGACAGCACCGTCAAATAAGAATATTGTATACCAGGGGTCTTCAATGTTTCAGGCCGGGGACCCCTTAGCAGAGAGAGAGATGAAGCAGGGACCCCTTAGCAGAGAGAGAGATGAAGCAGGGACCCCTTAGTTGAGAGAGAGATGAAGCAGGGACCCCCACAACCTTTTCATAGTTTCCATATAGTTTCATTGTTTGACAGCACAATCATCAGTGTATTTTGAATTCATGTCAATTTGTGTTGTCAGATATTTAACCACTTGAACTGTCAATACTTAATAAACTTGACCTTTCACTCTGTACTTAGTCTGCTCTTTTCCCCCTCTACACCAAACCGAAAATAGCCGATCTACAAGCTCACAACGCCTCGCGCTGCGAGGCGTTGTGAGCTTGTAGATCGACAATTTTTGGCTACAGTTCGCAGAATATGGACGCTATAGGGTTCAAGGTTAATATAGAAAAGGAGGGGGAAAAAAGCTTCTATCACTCAAAGATTTGGAGGACCCCCTGTAGTAACTCTGAGGACCCCCTAGGGGTCCCGGACCCCCTGTTGAAGACCCCTGTTCTATAGTATAATGCATCAGGATTCCTTGTTCCCTGTTGTCTTATTCTGAAGGGATCAAAGAAAGGTTATTTTATTGTGTTTTTTACCTCGCATTCGCACGTCTGGGTTTGTGAAAATAAGAGTTATGTGTGTTTTGTTCAGAGCAAACACCTGACAAAAGATCATTGATATTAAATGTTGATGATGATAGTTAAATAAATCATTGTAATGTGGTCTTGTCATGGTCCGACTGAAAGTACATTATATCATATTATAATATACTAGACCTTACCCGTTCAAAGATATGTGCTCCAAAATATGTGTGGGTTGTGGGGAAAGTTACTGTAACTGGTGCGTGCCTGTACAGAAGTGGTGAAGAAACGCTAATAAATAGCTTAAATTTGGTAAAAATGGAAATCGGGCTCGGTCACCGTCAGTATAATGCTAATGGCCAATGTCATGTGAAAATTGGGATCAGTTGCTGAAGAGATAAAGGTGGAAATGCATTTTGTGACTGACTGACTGACTGACTGACTGACCTACTACTGACTGACCACTGACTGACCTCTCTCTAAAATTATAGTATGGATTATATCAGGAGATGTAGTCGGCCCTTATGTGTTTTGGCCCCCTTTGAAAAAAGGTTGATACCTGTGGTCTAGTGTCACGTGCACACACACACGCACGCGCGTGCGCGCGCACACGCACGCACGCACACAAACACACAATCAAAATAATTAATAAGACTGACACACACACAAAATGCGTGAGACATGTGTAGACTCGATCCTAGTTCTGTGTGTCATGTAGAAATGAAACTGTACGGGGTGCCTGGTGGCCTAGTGGACCAGGCGTATACCATACAGGCATTGCCATTTCGGCGTCAATGGCTGTCGGCGTCGCCGGTTCGATTCCTGATCTGGGCGACCTTTGCCGCATGTCACTCCCTGTCTCTCCCACATTTCATGTCAGTCTACTGTACTATCAATAAAAAAGGCAAAAAGCCCGAAAACAAATCTTAAAAAAAGAAAAATTAAACTGTACAGTATCACACCCATTGTGTGTGTGTGTGTGTGTGTGTGTGTGTGTGTGTGTGTGTGTGTGTGTGTGTGTGTGTGTGTGTGTGTGTGTGTGTGTGTGTGTGTGTGTGGTTGTATGTGTATGCATCCGTGCGTGCGTGCGTGTGCATACTCTGTATGATAAAAAGTGTCACAGGGTAAAATAATTGCAGATCTCGTCTCTGATGGTGACCTACTTAAACCAGGGCTGTCAACCAGGGCTGTCAAACAGGCGGCCCGTGGCCCACTTAGGGCTGGCAGAGTGGGTCCAAACCCGGCCCGCACGAAGATTTATGAGAAAGAGAAAAAGACAGACAGTTTTCACTGTAATTTTTTTTTTCTTTTTTTTTTGATTGATAAAAAAAAAAAAATAGGATTTGGTTTTGGATGTGACACATTGTGAGCTTGTAAATCTGCTATTTTAACTGCTATTTTAACTGTACTTTTAAAACTTAATTAAAAAAAGAGGATTTGCTTTTTTGTGGGCTTGTATATCTGTTATTTTCACTGTACTTTAAACCCTTTTAAAGTACAGTGAGATATGACACTGACACATGGTCAGAGAACAAAGCGGGGGGGGGGGGGGGGGGGGAAGTGAAAGTGACAGAAAAAAACCCACTAAAAGAACAATGAAGAACGGTGGAGGAAACAGTTACACTATCACCACACACACTCACTTCCTGCACACACACACACACACACACACACACACACACTTTCTCCAGCTCCACCGGACACGTGTCACACACAGTGTGTGTGTGTGTGTGTGTGTGTGTGTGTGTGTGTGTGTGTGTGTGTGTGTGTGTGTGTGTGTGTGTGTGTGTGTGTGTAACACTGACAGAGTAAGCCAGTCATTGGTGCTGACACAGCATACTGTATGTCAGAGTTACACAGAGAACTTATCTTATTGTTAACCCATTTAGGCCTAGAATTATTGAATGCTTTAACCAGTGCTATTTTTGAAAAAGTCGTAAAAATGTGTGCAAATCTTTGAATATATATGTATTTTTAAAGCGAACGTTTGTAACTAAAATTTTGCTTCTGGGTGGTCCCGTGGCCAAATGCATATCATTTTGGGGGTCCTTGACATGAAAAACGTTTGAGAACCACTGACATGGTAGTCTCTCAAGAACAGACTAACTGAGCTCCAGTTGAAGTGAAAAGGACCTTTTCTTTGACGATGGCTGGCCAGATTGCTGACATAGAAACATAGGTTTTTCAAAAAACCTTAGAAGGATTCAAAAGACACTTATAGAATCGGGTCAAAATTCTAGTTTTCACGATTTTTCAAAAATAGCAGATCTGCAAGTTCGCAGCGCGGCACTCTGTGCCGTGCTGTGAGCTTGTATATCTGCTATTTTTCAATAGTTAAAGCATAAAATAATGATACACAATAATGTGTACACGTTCTAAATGGGTAAAAGACCTATAACCAGGACCAGGGACGTGCAGAGAATGTTAGAGAGGCAGGGGCTGACATTTCTAAAAGGGCCTTTTGGGGAAAACATGGAAAATAGCAGACCTCCAAGCTCACAATGTGTTGCAGTTTTCAGTGCTTGATACCACACTGAACTAAGCATGATCAAGTGAATACTGTAGATGTGGCGTAACGGCATGGATTTCTACACAGAGAGGGCAATTCTTTCAACATAAGATGCTGCGTTCAAGTTCAGGAGAGTTTGGACAAGGCACATTCTCTTGAATGCTGCCTTCAGGTATGGCATGGAAAGAGGGGGCATTTGCATTTCTTTCACCATAGTAAAAACTGCATTAATGGTCTGGAGAGGGCACTTTTTACAGACGCTATGTTTTGTTTTGCATTTTATAGCGCCACCAGGAGGCCAACTTATATAAAACACATTCTTTAGATATTACTCCTTCAGATTGTATCCACAAATCACGCAAATCACTACACAGTATCTCTATAGTCATGTGATCAAGACGGATCTGTCCGATTTCATATCCCATCCTCCATCCATCCATCCATCTTTAACCGCTTATCCGGAATCGGGTCGCGGGGGTAACAGCTCCAACTGAGACCTCCAGATTTCCTTATCCTGCGCAACTTCCTCCACTCGCTCTGGGAGTATACCGAGGCGTTCCCAGGCCAGTCTGGAGATATAATCTCTCCATCTGGTCTTTGGTCTGCCACGGGGTCTCCTCCCAGTGGGACGTGCATCGAGGACCTTCCTAGGAAGGCGCTCGGGGGGCATCCGTACTAGATGCCCGAACCACCTAAGCTGACTCCTTTCCAAGTGAAGGAGCAGCGGTTCTACTCCAAGTCCCATCCTAAGTTTGCAGTACATTTGGCACACATATTCCCACTAGATCAAGTAACAAATGCCAACGTTTTCACATTGGCCTGTTATAGCGCCACCAGGAGGCCACAATACCTCGGAAACGATTTCTCAAATGATATGCAAGCGCGCACGCATGCACGCACACGCACGCACACGCACACACACACACGCACACAGAGAGAGAGAGAGAGATTTACATCAGATATGGTTCAAGGGAATCCTTGTCCTGTAACCAAATCAGACCCTGGAAAACCAACAGTCAAATTTCAACACGGCTCATTTAACTGTTAGAGAGGCGACCGCGGTTTTCCTGGTGAACCTGAGCGCAACGGTGGGGGCCGATGGGCAAGGAGGGTCGCGAGCTTAAGAGAAACAACTAAAATAAGACCTTAAAACCTGGAGAAAACAGTTGCGTGCATAATAGAGCAAGATGAGGATAAAGGAAATCATTAAAAGGAAAACATTAAATTAACTTCTGAAAAGGCTTCTAAGCCTACACTAGCCTACTAGTAAAACTAGTGGAACCACGATCTTGCCACACGTGAATAATTGTGGTTGTAAACAATAACACAGACAATATGAATCCTTAGTCTAGTAGTGGGAAGAAGAGGTTATCATCATGGCCCCAAATAACTTTTAAATATCTTGCAATTGGCGATGAGTCTCTTACTGAATCGGCAAGAGTGCCTCTCAATACATAAAGCTATATAACCTCTCCATCATCAGTGTGTTCCCCACACTCCCGCGCCCCCACCGTTGCGCTCAGGTTCACCGGGAAAACTGCGGTCGCGTTAGAGAGTGTAACCACTCCAGTGTAACCAAATGGACCCGTGCTGCGCTCCCAAGAGTCACCACCACTGCACAAAACATTCTACAAACACCTTCTAAATCAGTGCTTCTCAAACTATTTCTTGTCAGGGACCCCCAAAATGATCTGTATTTTGCCTCCCGTCTGAAAATGTGTTGATCCACATTTGAAACTTGGAGATACGAGGTTTCTGCCAGACAGCGACAATATTTTAGTGATTATGTTGCGAGGAAAACGTTGAGATAACAGCCATTTTGGTTAGAACTGACTGAAAATAACTTTGTACTTCAAGTTTAAAATGATACAAAATATTTTTTCAAAGTGTCCAAAT
>NW_027664981.1:0-1000 GCF_963921795.1 Nannobrachium achirus
GGGTTATAGGGTTATAGGGTTGGGGTTATGGGGTTATAGGGTTATAGGGTTATAGGGTTATAGGGTTGGGGTTATAGGGTTATAGGGTTGGGGTTATAGGGTTATAGGGTTGGGGTTATAGAGTTATAGGGTTGGGGTTATAGGGTTATAGGGTTGGGGTTATAGGATTATAGGGTTATAGGGTATAGGGTTATAGGGTTAGGGTATAGGGTTATAGGGTTATAGGGTTATAGGGTTATAGGGGTATAGGGGTATAGGGTTAGGGTTATAGGGTTATAGGGTTATAGGGGTATAGGGTTAGGGTTATAGGGTTAGGGTTAGGTTATAGGGTTATGGTTATAGGTTATAGGGTTAGGGTTAGGGTTATAGGGTTATAGGGTTATAGGGTTGGGGTTATGGGGTTATAGGTTTATAGGGTTATAGGGTTGGGGTTATAGGGTTATAGGGTTATAGGGTTGGGGTTATAGGGTTATAGGGTTGGGGTTATAGGGTTATAGGGTTGGGGTTATAGTGTTATAGGGTTAGGGTATAGGGTTATAGGGTTATAGGGTTATAGGGGTATAGGGTTAGGGTTATAGGGTTATAGGGGTATAGGGTTATAGGGTTATAGGGGTGTAGGGGTGTAGGGTTAGGGTTATAGGGTTAGGGTTAGGGTTATAGGGTTATAGGGTTATAGGGTTAGGGTTATAGGGTTATAGGGTTAGGGTTAGGGTTATAGGGTTATAGGGTTAGGGTTAGGGTTATAGGGTTATAGGGTTAGGGTTAGGTTATAGGGTTAGGGTTAGGGTTAGGGTTAGGGTTAGGGTTAGGGTTTAGGGTTAGGGTTATAGGGTTTAGGGTTAGGGGTTAGTAGGGGTTATAGGGGTTATAGGGTTATAGGGGTATAGGGTTAGGGTTATAGGGTTAGGGTTATAGGGTTATAGGGTTATAGGGTTAGGGTTAGGGTTAGAGTTATAGGGTTAGGGTTATAGGGTTGGGGTTATGGGGTTATAGGGTTATA
>NW_027664980.1:2500-22500 GCF_963921795.1 Nannobrachium achirus
GTGGATGGCGGGGGGGGGGGGTCTTCCTCTGCATGAATGTTTCAGTCAGCAAGTCGTCGACACGTGTGTCATAAATCATGTCTTGCCACCCGAGGCAGCGTGGGTGTGTGTTGTGTAGGGTGGGAGCAGGGGTGGCGAGGGTGGGTGTGTGTAGGGTGGGAGGGGTGGCGAGGGTGGGGATTTGGACCTTGATGTTCTGCTGCGCAATATTTTCATGTTCTTAACGGCGGGACATTTGCACAATTACTGCATGAGACTGTGGTGCTCATTGTATCCACTATACCGGAATGGGGATTGATATATGGAGATAGATGTAATTTTCACAGACGAAAGCGGGCTGGCTCAATGTATTTTTAATTATTATAGGGAGTAATAGACCCATTTCTTGTTTACAAACATTGAGACTAAATGCACAGGTGACTGTATCATGTAATCAATTCCCAACAATCCCCAAACCTGTTGTTTTGGGGAGCGCTGGTTTCATTGGCTCATTTGGTACCGACCTGCGCGCGCATCTAGTGTAACGTGGACCAGAAATGCATATTGTTAGTGGGCAAATACAGTTTTTCTTTTCTTCTGTAAACCATTCCGTGTCAAATAGTCTCCGGATCGACAGTCAATAATTAGAATCTCTGACATGTTCCCAAGGCCAGAGATAATTTCAGACGAACATTTTTATAATGCCTCCTTCCAGCTTTATAACAAGGTAAGTGGGAAATATGTAGGTGTGATCTATAGGTAAGGTGCAGTATGAAACAATGTCGCATTACCAATAAAATACTAACCAGAACATAGTGAATGCACACACAAGTTTGCACCTACAAGTAATAGGCTGTACTTGTAGAGCCTTAATTTGTTGATTCATTGATTAATTAATTTCTAGAGATTACCATGGACTGATTTAAAGTGTATTCCAAATTACGTTGGTCAATAGCTGACAATAATTAGAAAATTATACAGCCATTATTCAATGAAAAATCTAACCTGGCTAATTTGGTAGTCATTTGTGTTTTTCCAAAGACAGTGGGACCTCAGGGGGTAGCGCATCTACTTCCTCTTGCAACAGGAACTCCACATGGCGAGTGTCAAATCCCATGACATTCATTTCACTAAATATGGACCCCGTATTATTAACACAGGAGATGTGAGATGAAGTAAGCTGCTGTGCCCATGAAAGAGATATAAAAGCCATACCTGTCCTGCACTGACAAGTGTCTGTAACTTCATCATCACTTGCGACTGCGGTTGCCTTTAACTCTAATTACACAACTCCTCCTCAGGCATGGATGAAGGCTAAACAAACACACTGCACCATCTGTACACACTCGTTGCACTCTGCTCCGGGCTTGAGGAGCTACCTTGACAGCTTTCTTACCCCTTACCTTCCCCAGGCAGCCAGGGAAACAGGTGCTGCTGGGGGGGCTGGTGGGGGGGCACAACACACACTCCATCCACACACTCTTATCTCCAGCAGGAGGGCTTAAGATAGAAAGCACCGTATACAGTAATTACCACCTCTCTCTCTCCCTCTCCCGTCCAGATCCTTCAATCTCTCTCTCTCTCTCTCTCTGCCTTATTATGCCCCACCAGTTTTACCCGTCTACCACAATCTCTCCATCTTCCCAAACTTTCCCATCGAGAATCCCCCCCCCACCCCCCAAGACAACTCCATTCTCCTCGTTCCATCTCTCCATCCTTCACAGCCTCCTTCATCCTCCTCCTCTCTCTCTCTCTCTCTCTCTCTCCCTCGTGTCGTCCCTCTGGCCCCAGACTAAGCCATGTTTAGCCTCGCTGCCGCGGTGTCGCTGAAAGAGAGACAGCACGCCCCCCGGGGCGTCACGGAGAGCCCGGTACAGTCGGACGTGATGCCCGCCTCTCCTCGGGGTGACAGCGGCCTATCCCGGCGCCCGCTCCATGGGCCCCGCGTCCGCGAATCCCCCCATCCCGAAACAGATGCTCGGGACCAGGGCGGGCGCCAGTCAGGGGGGAACGTGGGTTAATTGGGGTAGTAGTGGGGGTTAATTTCAATTAAAACTTCATCTAATGGAGGTCAGGGAAGCGTCTGCAAATACCTGATTAAAACAAATGGTGCTGCCAGTCAAAACTTTATCTTGGTCAGCCCCCAGCGGAGCTCAGTACGGAGAAAGAAAGAACAAAAAACGGGGGGGGGAGGGAGGAGAGGTAGAAAGGATGACTAATAGGGGGGACACTTGTTAGCGCAGCATCTGCAGGGAGAGGAGAGAGAGTCAAGGCTGCTCGCGTGCGTGTTCGTGCACGTGTGCCTGCATGTTTGTGTGTGGTTGCACGTGTATTCCTCTGCAAATGAGCGAGCGGGGGGAGGAGGGGAGTGGGGGGTGGGGGGTAATGTTATCCTCACTGTACCCAGGCTTGCTGTGCCACCCTGCTGCCAACCTGCTCTGCCAGGCGTGCCACAGCAGCTCCCGACATCTGGCGCAGGCCCTCCGGGAGAGCGGGGGGGAAGCGGGCGCCCCGCTGCGGCTAAATATGGCGCGGGGTTACGCTGCGCGTCCCTAATCACTTAGCCACTGTCTGGCAGCCAGCGCTGCATCCACCAAGGCCCCTCGTACATCACCGCCGCTAGACATCTGTATACCCGCTAGCCATCTCTCTCTCTCTCTCTATCGCCCCTCTCGCCCTCTCTGTCGTTCTCCTTTCTTATTTCAATCCATGGTGACAAGCTGTGTGTACTTGATGTAGTTCCTTGTTCCATTTATTTTAGCATCTTCTACACCCCTAAAAATAAATTAAGTCATTGCATCTGCTGGTTTGTTGTTGTTTGTTGTTGTGGTGCTGGTCTGGCTTATTTACCCCATGAACCCTAGGGTCGATGATCGATCTCTATGCTCTGGGCATGTCATATTCTGCAAAAATCACACCTAGTCTGAAGTGAGCAGTGCGAGAGAGAGAGAGAGAGAGAGAGAATCTTCACCTATAATGACGTGCCCAAAAACTGAGACACCAGGTTGGAAGAGGTTAAATTATACAAGGACACATGAGTTCATCGGCATACCTGGAGAAAAGGATGCCTGTTGAGTCATTGATTAAGGCGATTCCATTCTTCTGCTCTCAGCGTGTCCGGTTCAATAGGTAGATGCTCTGTCACAGCTGGACAGCTAAAAGACAGACACAGTAATTGCAATGACACTGTATTGACCAACAACTCCTCAGTACTTCAAAGCCTAATTCTAGTGTAAGTAGTATTGGTGACCTGTCCTTACCCTATCTCTAACCTGAGTTGGTCATGTTCTTCAGAAGGATGCTTTTCAGTATGTCAGCTAAGATCAAATTACCAAAGCAATAAGTAAATAATGCAGGGCTAGCTCCAGGATGAAATGACGTTTGCAAGGGTGCACATATGTTTTATATAGTAAACATTATTTTATACCTGTGGTCAACAACAGAATGGCAGCGCAGTGCAGCCTATATATTGAAGCTACAGTTCTTGAGTTCTTGAGCATGCACATTAGAGCACTACGAGCAGCAGCATATACTCATTCCAGTCATTCATAAGAACGTCTCCTAGTTTATTTACCCGCAGTTGAATAAAACTAGACCAAACTGTAAGCCATCTAATCGTCCTGCCTGGTGTTTACTGAAGATTACATCGTTTAGTTGGTTAACAACACAATAGCTGAAATAAAATAATAACACTTGACTTACTGCCATTAAATAGCATTTATTTAATTAAAGTTTACAATCTGCAAACTGTGAATAAAGTATTCAATCAGTCAATCAATCAATCAATCAATCATCAATCAATCAATCAATACAAAACCAGAGTTTCTGAACTGCAGCTGCAGCAGGATTTATTTAATTAAGTGTACAAGCTGCACACTTTTATTTTATTTAATCAATCAATCAATCAATCAAAAAGTGAGCTGCAGCCATGGACATTTTCCAAACCAACATAAACCATTGAACATAAAATCCTGCATCTGGGTTCATTTGGCTGGCGGAAAAGTAAAAACAAACAAAAAGTTGCGTTGCGATCGGATCCTATTGTCACAAGGTCAAGGACTCTTCCGTGGCTGGTGGAGACGGGAGACTTCGGCTTTAAGGCCTGTCCATAGTATCTCCGAAATGTTCAGTGAGTTGCGATTTCTGACATGCAAATTTCCGAACTCTCATTTGGTGTAATGCTTTTCAGAAGTTGCGAGTGACTTCATCTTCTAGTCGAACCAGACCTTTTGACCGAAAAGTTTGGTTTCGGTCAAAGTATGAACAGGCCTTTACTTGCCTCCGCACAAGTAGTCACAGTGTTTTCTTTATTTCTACTACCAAACCACTTTCTGATGTCCATTCTTTACTTTCTTACTAGCGAACTTAGTTTTCTGTTAATGTTTTATTTTGCGTTCTTTTTCCACTTCCCGCGAATGTAACAGGAAGAGGTTTAACTGGGTCAAATCACTAAAGAGCTCTGTCCATGGTGCTGAAATAACAACCATGCTACTGCGCCCTGGTTAGGTGAGTTTAAATTGGGAAATTAGCAGAGCTGCAGAGCAACAAGCAAGCTTTTGCTCAGATCATTTTTATAGGGGTAAACTAACCTCGCGTCACCAGGCTTTCTGCTGGGAGAAAGCCTGGTCTTCGTTTACTTTACAGGTCGTTTGATCCGGTCTAGACCGGATGGCATCTTACGTCATTTTGTATTCAAAACGGACTACACTTTGGCAGGAAACACCAAATCGGAAACAGTTTCAACCTAGTTAGCGCATGCGCAAGTAGTTAGCAAGTAGTTAGCGCATGCGCAAGTAGGGGTTAAAACTGTTTCCGGTTTGGTGTTTCCTGCCAAAGTGTAGTCCATTTTTACTACAGAATGACAGGACACCATCTGCTCCCAACCGGATCAAAAGCCCGAAATTGAAAGCCAGCCCAGGCTAGGGGTAAACTGTGTTTCAACACTGTTATTGTAATCTCTATCAAATTATAATATTCAGCCAATATTTTTGGTGTTTTTGATATTTTCATGACTTTATATCCCCTCTAGCACCCCCATGACGCTGGGCCCGAAATAATGTATTTATTCATTGTGTCACCAAAGCAAGGCTCAGTGTCAGAGTCAAGGAATAGGCCTAGTTGTTATGGCTCTCATTCTTGCTGTCTCTCAACATCCCACACAAGTCCTTCCATCCATTATTCACATGCACACCAATCTGCTGCATCACGATCATTGTCTTGTCATTGTGGTTTGTCAGTCTCTTTTGTCAAAGGGTCGCCACTGCACAGACTCTGCTGTTAAACTGTCCTTTTGTCTTGTCAGACTAATATCTCTTCCTCTCAGCCTTCCTCATCGCCATCTCTCTTTATTATAACTCATATTTCATTTGTTAATCATCATCTCCGCCAGGCCACAGGATGGGGAGGGACATTTAGCATTCTTTATCAGATTGTGTGTGTGTGTGTGTGTGTGTGTGTGTGTGTGTGTGTGTGTGTGTGTGTGTGTGTGTGTGTGTGTGTGTGTGTGTGTGTGTGTGTGTGTCCGTGACTAATCTCGCAAACGTCAAATGTCATGTGTACTGTCTGTACATTGCCTGTAGATCTGCTATTTTCACTATTGAAATAGGACTTAAATTCATAATGTATTCTTCCCAGAAATAGTGGAGTCAAAATTAGGCAACAATATTTGTCTTTCAAATGTAGTGGAGTATTCAAAAATACAACTACTCGAGTAAAGAACAGATTCTAAAAAAATAATAATAGAAAAGTAACAATCCTTACTGTTGTTCATTTGTAAACAATTAATTTATGCCTATTACACCACAAACATAGAGCACTGAAACATGCTGCAAAAACGTTTTTGTGATATTAATTATAGTATACATATTTGTATGAAAGAAATAGCAAAAAAGCATGTTTAAGACAAAAATAATAATAGCCTAATAATAATAAATAAAATCCCCAAGGTTAGGGTTAGGGTTAGGGTATATATCAGAATATAAGCAGCTGGCTGTTTGTGGCGGGCATTTTCAAATGATGTGAGCTTGAGCAACACCGTCACATGAGGAAGTGTAATTTCAGTCCAGCTGTGCACTGCAGAGTGCAGACTAATGCAGAGACGTCGTCAGGCCGCAGGCGGTTCTTTCAAAGTGAAAAGGAAATAACACCATGGAAGAAGTTTTCGTTTTTTTAAATATTCCCTTTCATTATAACATTTTTCTTTAAAAAAACGTTGTATGCATGGTTGGAGACAGAAACGTTTCAATTCGACACCACCATGCGTTTTTAAGCTGGGCCACCAGCTTCGGTAATCAGCTCATTTTCTTTGACGACCATTGATTACCTCTTCTGGATAGGCTATTCATGTCACATGGTAGAGCTAAGGGCCAATCGCAGGACAGTACACCAGGAGTGCCCTTCTAGACAATGGGGGGAAAGAACTGGGCCAATAGCAGTTACCGCTCCTCCAGTCCAGGCTATGGGGAAAATTAGCTGTTGGAAAAAGTACTCAAATGTTTTACTTAAGTAAAAGTATCGTAAAAGTATCAATACTGCACTGTAGATGTAGATGGGAAGTAACGAAGTACAAATACTTTGTTACTGTAACAAAGTACTTTTTCAGTACTTTGTACTTTACTGAGTAGTTATTTGTCTGAGTACTTTTTACTTTTATCCGTTACATTTTAACACAAGTATCTGTACTTTTACTCTGCTACATTTTCAAAACAGGCTCATTACTTTGGTTTTAATTATTAATGTTGTGCCGGAGCATATCTGAATTATCTGATGCGCATCTGATAGGCACACACAGTCGCACGCACGCACGCACACACACACAGGCACACACGCTCAGCAGCAGCAGCAAGCAAGTTCCCAAAAGTTATTTTTTCGCCAACAGACAACTCTCTCTGCTTTCCTCTTACCTGCAGCCTGCAGGACATCCTCGACATGTTCCCAAATAAATAAGTCCTTATTTAAACAGTAGGCCTACACAGCTTCCAATTCCAAACACAGCCTTTGTGATCATTAATCCACCCGTACCCGCTGGATTAAGAATTGACATCTTTTCTCTTTTTGTCTTTCCAGGTGTAGCCTATTACAACTCGTTAAGCCTCGTCCGAACGTTTTAAAGTGCACTGATCAATAGAGAGAAGTGTAACATTGTAAGTCTCTGTAGAGAGGTTAAAACGAATCAAAACAACTTGAAGCAGTAACATGGGGTATTTTTTTGCTTTGCAAAGGCATCAGACTAATGACATAAGGTACATTTCTCACCTTAAACAATGAAATGCAGACATGCACGTACTGCTATGTGTTTGAATAGGGAAACCTTATTTATTTATTTTAGCTTTTATTAAAAAATATTAAAATAAGATTTTGTTTGATAATATAAGTTTTGCCATAATCATGCAGCTTTATTACAATGACACAGCTATAACAGCAATGTTTAAAAATGTTATAGATTACAGTAGTAGACCTATAATATATAATTCTTTTTAAATTCATATTATTTTTGTATCCATAAGACAAAACGGACTCGAACCCCCCTAGGACTTGGACTTGACTTGGACACTTTAGGACAAAATGCAAAATGCCCGCGAAATGGCAGTTTGACACCCCTGCTTTAGGTGGACTCGACTACAACACTATAGCACATTCTCACAATGACATCATAAACATATTAACTAGTATTGTAAGATTACTTTTTAAAATGACAGTAGGCTACCCCTTAGATGACAGTCCTACTTCAATATCAAAGAGATGCCACTTACAGCAATTCACAGCCGTCTACTGCAGATTTCATCCCACAATATAGTCAGTCAGTTATATGTTCACTTTGTCACGCTCATTCAAAGCATTATGGTAACATTAAACGTCCCCGCCTTTTTAACCCAAATGTGACCAGCTTATGTATTGACAATGTGTCAATTCTTGTTTATAAGCTTGTTGTGTGTGTGGGTGTTTTTCTTTTTTTCGTTCATCATAGGCTACTGCTTCATCTGAAACTGCTGAACTTTGTTGAGACTACAGTCAAGTAAGAAGACAAAGTAGACAACAAAGGTAAGAAATGGAACTTCTACCACTTTTTCGAGTCACGTGTTCAAATACTGGATTCTGATTGGCTAAATTCCGGAGGTTATGAGAGGACTACTGCCGCAAAGTTGTGTGTCCGAGATCAATGCGCCTCAGTGTACATCCGGGGGACTTCCCCCAACCAACAAATGAAGGTCGCAGCGGTCCTATGTTTACTAACGTGCGTACTATCGTCGCCGATTTATTTGGATCCAATGCAATCCGCCAACTTTAAAGCCCCTTTTCTCTGAACCTATGCCTTTCTGGAAGCGAACAGCCTCTATTTACGGCCGGAACGGTGCTTTTAACTGACGTTAGCTTAGCTGTAAGCTAGACGCATGGATTACTATGGAGTTGACGCCATCTGTTGGTGAGTAGAAGATGTTGTTTGTGGAACTATCTGCTGTCTCGCGGAAGTTTTATAGGCAATAATGATTGTAACTTAAGATCCTTGCAAGTTACAACTATGTGTTTTCTTTCATGTATACGGGAAAAAGTGGTAGAAAAGCTATTTACCACTCGGGGTCGGACATTATGCTCTCATAATGTCCTGAGTGCGGGTGTTATCGGACTCGGCTGCGCCTTGTCCGATAACACCCGCACTGCGGACATTATGAGAGCATAATGTCCTCTCACTCGGGGTAAATTGCTTACTTTGACTTCTCTGTGCTGGTTTTTGCTTATAATGCAGTTGGATATAGTCTACCTACCTTTTTCATGACCGCTATCTATCTATAAATGCGAGAAGTCTCTGCGTGTGTGTTTGTAATCCGCGTATCTCGAGAACCGTTCGTCCCACCGGCTTCAGATTCGGCACGCGCGTTCCCCGCCGCGGCACGGAGTGCAGTGCCGGGCCTCGACCCGACCCGACGCGCGGTTTTCCCTAACCGGCGCGAAACGTTTGGAATCTCCTTATGCGGGCTGATTGTTGACATCAGGCTGTTCCGGAGGAAATCGGCGCAAGCACTGAGTCATTGTGACATCACTGCAGTGCCGGGCCTTGCCTCGACCCGACAGATATCTCCGTATATGGGCATGAAAGGGACACAGGCATATATATGGGCATAAAAGGGACAAATCGGCGCAAGCGCTGGGCATAAATGGGACACAGACAGATATATGGGCATAAAAGGGACACAGACTGAGATCTCCATCTCTGCGTGTGTGTTTGTAATCCGCGTATCTCGAGAACCGTTCGTCCCACCGGCTTCAGATTCGGCACGCGCGTTCCCCGCCGCGGCACGGAGTGCAGTGCCGGGCCTCGACCCGACCCGACGCGCGGTTTTCCCTAACCGGCGCGAAACGTTTGGAATCTCCTTATGCGGGCTGATTGTTGACATCAGGCTGTTCCGGAGGAAATCGGCGCAAGCACTGAGTCATTGTGACATCACTGCAGTGCCGGGCCTTGCCTCGACCCGACAGATATCTCCGTATATGGGCATGAAAGGGACACAGGCATATATATGGGCATAAAAAGGGACAAATCGGCGCAAGCGCTGGGCATAAATGGGACACAGACAGATATATGGGCATAAAAGGGACACAGACTGAGATCTCCATGGGCATGAAAGGGACACAGGCATATATATGGGCATAAAAGGGACAAATCGGCGCAAGCGCTGGGCATAAATGGGACACAGACAGATATATGGGCATAAAAGGGACACAGACTGAGATCTCCATATGCAGTGCCGGGCCTTGCCTCGACCCGACGATATCTCCGTATATGGGCATGAAAGGGACACAGGCATATATATGGGCATAAAAGGGACAAATCGGCGCAAGCGCTGGGCATAAAAGGGACACAGACAGATATATGGGCATAAAAGGGACACAGACTGAGATCTCCATATATGGGCATATGGGCAGATACAGAGATCTCCCTATATGGGCATATATAGACAGATATCTCCGTATATGGGCATAAAAGGGACACAGACTGATACAGAGATCTCCATATATGGGCATATGGGCAGATACAGAGATCTCCATATATGGGCATATGGGCATAAAATGGACGCAGATAGAGTATATGGGCAAGTATATGGGCAACCTATAACTCCATATATGGAGACATCTAGCTGCTGACATCAGTAAATCGGCGCAAGCGCTGACTCATAGTGACATCACTGCAGTGCCGGGCCTTGCCTCGACCCGACGGATATCTCCTTATATGGGCATAAAAGGGACACAGGCAGATATATGGGCATAAAAGGGACAAATCGGCGCAAGCGCTGGGCATAAAAGGGACACAGACAGATATATGGGCATAAAAGGGACACAGCCTGAGATCTCCATATATGGGCATATGGGCAGATACAGAGATCTCCCTATATGGGCATATATAGACAGATATCTCCGTATATGGGCATAAAAGGGACACAGACTGATACAGAGATCTCCATATATGGGCATAAAATGGACGCAGACAGACAGATAACTCCATATATGGGCATAAATGGACACAGGCAAACAGATGGTCAAAACGGGTCCTACAGAGATCTCCATATATGGACATAAAATGGACGTAGACAGATAGATATCCCCATATATGGGCATAAATGGACACACGCAAACAGATGGTCAAAACAGATCCTATGACAACAGGTATAATGGGGTTTGCATTAAAGGGCGGGGCATTCATCCCCTATTTACATTGTTCCCGAGTTGCCCAGGGCGCCGACTAGACGCTCGGCCGCCCGAAGGGCGGCCGAGCTTCTAGTATTGACAATAACACAAGGTGAACACAGGTGTTACTAATGATACTAATTAACAATATCAGCACCACTCTGGTCTCTTTTGATGTGAATGGAACGCAAATATGAGGTCATGAGGTCTGAATGGACTGTGAGGTTGTTTTTTGCACAGGCTGGATGTGCCTGTTTTGGCTATTAAGCATTGTCTATCATATAGACATCATGATGGTGAAGCATTGCCTATATTTATATCATATAGAGCTTTTTAACATATCTTACTACACGTGGCACAGAAAGCAATGTATAATATATTAAATCTTTGATTTGATCTCTGGAACTGGTCTCATTCAATCAGAGGTTGAGGTTATTTCCAAGCCAAATCCTAATATGGGCACTGTGATGATGGTTGAACAGTCTCAGCCAGTGTAAAGGCATAGGGGTCACCCAGTCTCCTTTACATCATTTAACGGTTTCATTACCATATTGTGTGAATGTTTGCTTTTGAAAGGTTATAGTCTCTTGAGCTGGTCCACATGTGGTGATACTGTTAACCGCTATATTATTATTATTTCAATTGCTGTTAACCGTTGTTGTTTCTTTATATAATGTGAAGTTTAACTGCTGCAGTTTCCTCATACACTCCCTTACCTTTTAGAATAAGTGTTGAGATTCTGTGCCACTAACTTCTTTTCCTTTTACATTTTTACTGCTGTCTACCTCAGCTGTATCTGGTTTTAATCACCCCTCATGTGTATCAGTCTTGTTCCCACAGCCAGTCCATATTCATTGTCTTGTGTGTACATTTATATCAGATAGTTCTCGCTGACCTGTGTCACATGTGTACTACATGTGCATGACGGTCTTATTTTTAAACACCGTCCTCACTGTCCTGCCATTTGACACTATGAGGTCTGTTGTTGTTTGTTGCTGGTAATTGTGACTAGTATGGGCCTAATAGCTGTGTTTAACCGTTAACTTGTAAGCTGGTTGTTCTCAATGGGTTCTGAAGGCCAGAGCCTGCTGGGAGTTCCGGCTGGCTGCATGCAGTAAGTCATCACCAGACACCCTGTACTGACCACTTAACTTCTACCAACAGTCCCAATAATGAACATGGCTGAGCCTGGCCTTCCCGATACTGGATCACAAAATAGTTTGCAGCCATGAACATGGTGTTTCTGTCACTCAAGATAATTTAGGGTTAGGGTTAGTTTATAATTTATAGATGTTATTGTTCTTGAAGATAAATAACATTGCATGCACAAATTATTGTATACTGAACATCCACCTGCAACAGAGAGAGAGAGAGAGAGAGAGAGAGAGAGAGAGAGAGAGAGAGATTTTTGTGTGTGCTGCTTATGCATAAACATATACCGGTATGTGTGTGCTTTGTGGTGCAGTAGTCTTGATAAAGCCTCAGATCAGCTTTGTGTGTGTGTGTGTGTGTGTGGGGGGGGGGGGGGGGGGGGGCTTGTAGGGTCAGACTAACATGGCATCAGAAAGCGTTGGCTGCTGTTCAGATGTTGATAATGAACTTGTCATTACACTCCCCCGTCCCCAGACCAGAGAGAGAGAGAGAGAGAGTCAGACTGGAGAAAAAAGGAGGAATAGAGAGAGCAAAATTAAGGGAATGGGACAAGGAGAAGGCAAGGGTATGGGGAGGGTGGCAAAATGAGAGAGAAAGAGAGACAGAGACAGAGACAGAGAGAGCGAGAGAGAGAGCAGCTAGGATAAAGAGAGGCAAAGGAGGGGGCAGAGTGTTTGTATTCTGGTGGAGGTGCCAGTGAGAGTGGTTGTGGTTGTAAGGCTGTAGGAAGGCAGCCACCAATCATTAGACCTTGTCACTGATACCAGATCAGCACCACCACCAACATATTATATATGGACACCATGCTCTGATGTGCTTTATGATACAACATGTTGGTGTGTGTGAACACGTTTTAACATTACATGAACACACCAGTGAGCAGATACTGTATACAGTAAGAAAGTTTCTCTTTGAAAATGTTTGGAAGGATTAACCACTTAAGCCCCATATACAACGAATAGTGAAAATAGCATATCACAATGCGTCGCAATGAATGTTTTTGAAAATTCTTGACAATGTCTGCATACAAACATGTACATTTTGTGTGTGTGTGCGTGTGTACAGTAACAACTGCAGGTGTTTAATGGGTCACAGACCAATTTTTATGGGTCACAAGTAAATATTAATTATTGTTAACTTCCTGCAATCTTTTAAATGTATGTTTATACCTTTCAAAACATGAAAAAAAATCTAACATTTTCAGAAAGTAAGAAGAGCTTTCAAACATCTTTCAAAATATTAACTCCATCTAAATATTAACTCGTGAAAAATGCTGCATTGTGAGCTTGTAGATTTCTCTATTGGGTCTCGAGCTAAAACGGTTGGGAACCACTGCACTGTAAGAACAACGATGTCCCCAAGTTTGGTCCTTTACACTATCTCAAAAACTGGATTACTATGCTATTTCCTTTGCACTATATGGAAAAGGATGAACCCTACTGATTCTGATGACCTTGTGATCTTTCCTCTAGCACCACCCGTAGGCCAAAATATCCCCTTGCACACAACAAGTTATCTCTCAAACTCTAGTCTAATGGGTGGATATGGGTACATCTTCCACAGTGCTTTCACAACCAAGCACCACAGGGTTTCTTGACCTTGCTGGTCAAGGAATGCTTCCCTATCTAGCCCTACGGTGCTGAGCCCCCCTACCTCTACACAGACCCTCTGATTCCCATCCATGCTAGTGTGTCTAATCTTCACCGCCACCGCTCCTCTGCATCCATGATCACTTCATGCATCCACACCCACACAACAGAGGGCATGAGCTGCAAATCTGCTCTCTGCACGACAGGATTTATTTATGTGCATGTGTGTGTGTGTGCGTGCGCGCGTGCACGCATGTGTGTTTGTATGTGTGTGGTATGTGGGGTGGTAGCTGGGAGCATGTGTTAACAAGCCTATCTGCCCATCGGAGTGTTAATCTGTGAGATGCCCACTGCTAGAGAAAGGAGGGGGCGGTGCCAGCAGTGTCAGTCCCTCTGCCCAGCACAAGCCCATCACTTTGCCCTTCCACGCCTCCCTGCCCGGGCACAGGTGGCACTCTGTGTGTGTGCCCGCATCTCTGCCTCCCTGTGTTTGTCAAAACTGAGACTGTGTGTGGTAATGTGCGTGTGCTCGCGCGCACGCCTGTGTGTGTGTGTGTGTGTGTGTGTGTGTGTGTGTGTGTGTGTGTGCGTGTGCGTGTGTGTGTGTGTGTGTGTGTGTGTGTGTGTGTGTGTGTGTGTGTGTGTGTGTGTGTTTTTTCATCAACCCTATGTCAGGATAATCTCCCATCCTGCACACACAGGTGGCCATGTTGGGTGTGTGTTTGTGTTTATATACTGTACGAGTATAATATGTCATTGCTATCGGATGAAAACCTTGTATGTCCATATTTTTGCCCTACTTCGTAGCTTTAGGCAAAAAAAAAGAGCTTGTAGATCGGCTATTTTTTCCAACTTTCGAACTTGCGAGTGGGAGTGAAAGTGGGAGCGAAAGTGCGTGGTTAATTTTGTCTGTGGGTTTTAAAAATATTGAAATAATGAAAAGTAATTAACAAGACCTTGTGACTAAATGATAACTACATTTGTCCTGAAAAGTAGGGTTTTTTTGACATATGAGGTTTCCATCCAACATCAGTGAGGACGTGTGTGTGCGTGCGTGTGTGCGTGCGTGCGTGCGTGCGTGCGTGCGTGCGTGCGTGTGTGTGCATGCTCGCTCAGCGTCCAGTGGCTCCCTCCATGCACGCAGCACCTTGCTCAGTGCAGCTTGTCCTGGCCATCTGCCACTCTGGGCCCCAGGCAGCAGGGACTGCAGTCAGAGGCCTGGAGCTCCTGTAGGGTGGAGGGGCCCTTGTAGCGTACACTGGCATGCAGTCCACATACCAAGTAGACTCATCCCTCTCTGTGGTACGAGGAGTGCACACGCGCACACACACACACGCGCACACACACACACACACACACACACACACACACACACACACACACACACACACACACACACACACACACACACACACACACACACACACACTCACGCATGCACGCACACACACACACGCAAACACTGGCAGATGCCTAGCCTGGTAAACCATCCCGGTCGCGTGAATTCACATTATCATGTGTCTTCTACAGACCGGTCTGGCCCCAAGCCCTTTGTGGGCGTTTTGCAGAAACCCAAAAAGTGGCAGAGCCAATCAGTGTCTGCCCTGTGATTGACAGATGCTGATTGGTTCCTCCACCCTTTGGGGTTTCTGCAAAACGCCCACCCTTGGGGCGCTCTGCGGCCAGACTGGTCTGTAGAAGATACATGATGATAATGTGAATTCACGCAACTGGGATGGTTTCACCATGTCTAGCAGATGCCTACAATGACATAAAACACACTCTCACGCACACACACATACACACACACACACACACACACACACACACACACACACACACACACACACACACACACACACACACACACACACACACACACTCCCAATACTCCTTTTTGCCTCCTCCTATCATACATGTAAGTCCCTCTAACCCAAAGGTATAGGTGTCAAACCTAAACTGTGCTCAAAATGGATGGGAAGCCCCAAAGACATTAGTCTCCACGTGCTGACGTACGCCGGTGGACTGACCCACATTAATACGCTGGGCTTCAGTTAATTTTCTGTTGCGTACAGTAAAGTGACTGAACCATGACCTGCCTCCCCGCGACCAGCTCTGTAAATGTCACCCGCATGGCCCGCTTATTCATTCCCCACAAAACAAATTCCCACAAAAGAGTGAGTCCAAGTGTATTTAAAAGGCAACAGCAGCCCGAAAGAACCCTCTTATCCGACACTCATTTTTCCCACGAGCAAGAGGTGCTCTTTTAATTTTCCTCCCCGAAAGGTCAGCCGCAATGTTCTCCATCTCTCCTTTAATTGATTCTTTAAATGCAGCCGGCCTCGCAGTGGGTTGGTGGAGTCGGGGAGAGAAACTGAAGAGGTGTTTGCCAACCTTTAGTTATGGTTAAAGGCTCCTAAAATCCCCATCCATCCACTCCCCCCACCCTGTCTCTCCGTAATTGTATTGTCTGTGTATAAATGTATGCTGTCGGGAACTTGGAACCTGGAAAATACTGTCCTCTGGCATATCAAAACCTGGACGGAGCAATTTGTAAATGGAAAATGGAAAAAGGATTGTGCTTTTTTCCTCCTTTTTTTTCCAATAGAGCCGTCTTAGAACTGTGTCACCCATACCGGGGGAGCTTGTTTTGTGAAGACGGCATTGGCTTTGGGTAGGGTTTCACTTGTGTTAAAATGTCAACAGTCTCGAGAATACCTGATATTTTGCCATGGACATATTTTAATTTGCTTAACAGCTAGCAGACACTATACACACACACACACACACACACACACACACACACACACACACACACACACACACACACACACACACACACACACACACACACACACACACACAAGGTTTATGCATAAGCACCAGGCCAAAACTCTGGTCTCGCAATGGTGCTGCTTGAAAGAAAAAAAAAGACTCGCTGCAGCTCTTTATTGAGGCTTGACTCGACTCAACCTATCAGGCTTGCATGGTTTCTGGTTTCATGTGTGTGTAAATGTTAGAGAGATGTTTCTGGTAAATAAGTACAAATGTGCAGTGGTATATCAGGCAATAATATTTGTTACTGGCTCCCTAGGTAGGTACATATTTTTCTACCAGCATTCAAAATTGTAAAATGTCTGGCATGAACTTTAATTTAGATAATGAAAATAGCCATTCATGTTGGTTGGTAGAAACTGTGGTCTATGTCTGACAGTATTGGTATCAGCTGATGCTTTCCTAAACAATCGATGAGTTTTGAGCAGCATTCTTTTTTTTTATTGCCTGTTATTGCAGTTTGTCAAAAAACAATTTTGCCTTTGAAAGTGTGAGCAGCCATTGTCTCCATCTGTTTGTGGCCTACCAAATGTTCGTGAACGATAATGGCCATTAATTCCGCTTTTTTTTTACGACATTGCTGTCTGTGAGTGGAGCATCTGGAGCATTTAGTTTCACCAATAAAATGCATGTATAGGCAATGAGCCACTCAAATCTCACCATAAAGTATTGCCTTCCCGGGGCTTGGCTTGGCTGTCCTGTACAGCTGCACTGACAAGGCAGTCATCAACAAACAACTGGCTACTGCCTTCTGTTTAACATTAAAAATGACTCTACTTTCGGCCTCTTATCCTCTGTCTATATACCACTGAAAGTTAGCTAGATCAAAGCTGTTGTCATTGTTGTCGGCACATTGGATAACATGTTTGGATGGTTTGTTTATAGCAGTGGTGAAAAAAGGACTCACATTTCTTACTTTAGTAAAAGTGTCAATACTGCAATTTATAAATACTCTGTTACAAGTAAAAGTGCGGAATTAAACATTTACTCTAGTAAAAGTACAAAAGTATTGGTATCAAAATATACTTAAAGTACCAAAAGTAGAAAGTACTCATTATGCAGAATGTCCCATTTTCAAGTTTTAAAATGTATAAAAATCTTTTGAAATGCAACGCATAGTGAGATTTTAGATCTGCTATTTTCAAATGGCAGAAATGTATATAGGCTGAAGTGGTTAATGTATATTTTGTGATAATACTCTAATACTAATAGAATCTACAAAGTATAGTGTCTAAATTTTAAGTTTTCAAATAATTGTAGTGGAGTAAAAGTACAATGTTTGGATCCGAGATGTAGTGGAGTAGAATTGGAAATGCCCAAGTAAAAGTACAAATACCTGAAAATTGTCCTAAAGTACAGTACACTGGAGTACATTTACACCAATGGTTTATAACCACATTAACTAGATTAACGCATCCCAATTCTGGGCATTTCATAATAATAGATGAACATTCAGCCGAATTTGATGTACAAAGTGGGTTTAAGTGGTTAAAAAAGGTTTCTCAGTGTCACAATAAGTTCCTCATGCACCTTCTGCATAGAGTCTTGTGTTTTAAAGATTAACTTTATTGTATCACAAAGTGGAAAGGTTTGGGCTTTTGATGCAAAAAGTATAAGGTGAAATGGTTATACTGTAAAGGTTCTCAGCAGTCAGCACCAGTTATAAATATGCTAAAAATGAAGCGCAGCGTAAGTTTATGCAGGTCATGGGAGTCAAGTTGCTGCTCAGCTGTAGTCAGATGTCAGTCAGCTCTGTTCTCATACCTCATTAACATATCTGCTGGTCATTATGTCACATGACTGCCATACTCCAATCAAAGCTCTCAATCAGTATAGGGAAGGCTCCTTTAAATAGAGCTTGCTTTCTCTACCAATGCTTGGTTCTGGAGCTTCGGAATCATTTGCTGCTTGCTTCCTCCCCCACCCCAGCCTCCACCTTTGCACGATCAGTCTAGCTAAGCTCAAATACTTGTGATTGTCTGATTACGTTACATGTCAATGTGGTTAAGCAAGTACTGTGATCTTGTCTAAGTTTCATGTCAATGTTGTTAAGCTCAATACTGTGATTTTGTCTAAGTTCATGTCAATGTTGTTAAGCTCAATACTGTGATTTGACTGTTACATGTCATGGCTATGGCTATTATTTTGCTATTGTTATGCGTTCCATGATTTTGCTTAGCATGCTCAGAAAAGCCTGCACAAAATTCAGGGAGCATCTCCGAACGCGGAGACCTTCAAACACCAAGATTAACTGTATTCCATTTATGCAATAAATGGTTAAATCTGCTTGACTGTATTCAATTTATGCAATAAATGGTTAAATCTTCTTGATGTGAATGTTCCTGCCTAAATTACTAATGCAATTGTTCTAATAATGATGAAGGTGGAAAGTAAACAGAACAGAATAACTTTTCTCTTTTCTCTCTTTATCTGTGGGATTGAATTAGTATTGTGCTTGCATTATTTAAAACTTTCTTCATTTGTTTGTCTCATTCTATAGTCGCTGAATAATATTTACCTCTGACTTGTTCCAAAAGATTTGGGGGAAAAGATGGATTTGTCAGTCTCTCAGACTGTGTATATTTGCTTAGACTGTATTCATACATTCAGAGTCAACCGCTCAGAGCAAGCTCAGCTCCAACTAAACATTTTGGTCCGAAATGGTGTGAGAAATCTTGAATTTACTTTCACCTCTAAGCTCTCTTCTCTATTGTCATTATTAGTTCCCTTGTCTTTTATCTTGACATTGTGAGCCTCATGATGGTCATGATAGGAAGCAGTTCTCCCCACAGGTTGTTAGATTTACAATAATTGTGAAGATTTTAATGGTCATTGTGAGGATTTTACAAGTCAGAGTGCAGCCTGAAATCCACTGACAGACAGGACCCTTTTTTTGACTGTCCTACATTCTAGCAATCTAGCCAGTCAGTCTGTCTGTCTTCTTTTATATGCAGTAACTTATCAACACACCTATAGATGTATTTTTATGCATTGCTTTTCATTTTACCAAGTCTAGTGTTGTTGATTGATTGATTAATAGCTATATACAACTATGTTAAAAGTATACCAAAAAGCCCTCTGGGCTTGTTTCCATTGTGATCCTGTGTATTAAATTCATCAAGACATAAATACATAAAGACATACAATACTAGGAGAAGTAAAAGTACATTTACAGAAAAGCATTGGGGTGTAGGCTAATTTACTTTGGCAAGCTAGAAGACTTACAAAAGGGAGTCACTTTTTGATGTCTGTTGGTAGGGCATTCCACATTTTGGTGGCATAATAGTAGAACTCATCGTCATGTTTCTGCCGAGTGTGTGCGCGTGCGTGCGTGACTGCGTGCGTGCGTGTGCGTGTGTGTGTACATTCTGCCATTTGTCCATTATTATAAATTAAATGGCCAAACATCACATAACTGGATTGATTTTAATATTCCGGTTCACTTTTTGTATTGGAAATGTTCTAAAATCATTCAGTTTGCTATACACATTTTCATTCATTTGATTTCAAAAGGCAGCTACTGTAATCTTTTTTGACCATGTGGCCTATCAACCAGGAAGCACAATTACATTTATGATTAAGTAAAATATTACCAATATGATGTCAATATCATCCAGCCCTATTTGTTTGATCCTTTTGCTGTCTTTGTTTCTGTTGTAACGCCTTGCTGTAAGGTCCTTTGCAACTGTGCTAAGATAAGTGCTACTGTACGCAGCTATAAACAAACTGTATTGTTATCATTGCTGTTAGTAGTACTCTAATGTC
>NW_027664980.1:27500-37500 GCF_963921795.1 Nannobrachium achirus
TGTTCATGTCAGCTCATCATTGGCCGAGTTATTGCATGGGGGACAGTGATGTAAAGTAAGTAAGTACATTTACTTAAGTACTGTACTTAACACATCTGGTGCCAACCCCGAGTTTCCCGAGTTTGAAAAGGTACCACCCCTGTGCCAACCCCTTTTTTTTTCAAAACATTTTTTTGGACCTCCAGAAATGTATTAGGCATGATCGCGATCTCGAAATTGCATGTTTAACCCCCATACCAACCCATTCTTTCAAACATGGCAGCCATGTTTGTTTACATCTGAAGAAAACATAATGGCTGATAAATCATGAATGCCTGAACGGATTTCCAAGCAGATTTTTTTGTTTGAAAGCTGTGAACAGCGTGCACACACGTGGTGCATCATCTAGGCATGGGCGTGCACGATCCGTGCACTATAAATGACATGGAAGTCTATGGAGACCATGGCATCGCGGGACATTGAAGAGAAAAAATCACTGCAACATAGTACACTTTTGAGGTATTTGTACTTCACTTTAGAATTTTCAATACTTTTACTTCTACTCCACTACTTCTCGGATCCACTACAATCATTTGAAAACTTTAGTTATGAGTTACTTTGCAGATATTACATTATAATATTATAAAACTTACATAAACCACTTTAGCCCTATTTTATACCTAGAGTCTAGACTATTTGAAAATAGACGATCTACAAGCTCACAACGCATCGCGATGTGTTGTGGGCTTGTAGATCTGCTATTTTCAAACATTTTGTACTTTTACTGTTGGTACTGGAAGTATATTTTGACGCCAATACTTTTTTACTTTTACTCAAGTACATTTAGAATTCCAGACTTTTACTTGTAAGGGTGCCCACACACCAAAGTACCTATGAGAGTGGAATCCCCATTCCGCCAATGCGTTTCAATGAGAATGAAGTGGTTTCATGCCAGTAGAGGATTTCTGCAAAAAAAACGCTCCATTCTCATTGAAACGCATTGGCGGAATGGGGATTCCACTCTCATAGGTACTTTGGTGTGTGTGCTAACAGAGTATTTCTACATTGCAGTATTGATACTTTTACTTAAGTAAAAGTATACTTTTACTTTTAAGTATACTTTTACTGATGCTTTTACTTAAGTAAAAGTATCAATACTGCAATGTAGTATGTAGTAAGTACTTTTTCCACCACTGATGGGGGAAGTATACTGTAGGCTCTCTCTCTATTCCTCTCCCTCCGTTCACCTCTACCTCTCACTCTCTCCCCTCTTCCCCCTTGGCCTCTGCCTCCCCTCTAGGCCAGTGGTTCTCAAAGTGGGTTTGGGGTTCCCCAGCGAAATGTGTTAAATATAGCACCAAAATCTGTTCGACCACTTTAGACCTATACACATTGGTGATGTGAAAAAATAGCTGCTCTACAAGCTCACAACACAAAAATCTTACCAGAAACAAAAAATAGAAATATTTCAACACAAATCTTGTATAGATAGATACCTTTTATTATCCCAAGGGGGTGGGGGTGGCACAAAGTATTTTCAGATGGGGAGTCGGCAGCCAAATACATAATTTGTTGGTCCTTGATATGGCGAATGTTTTAGAACGCACTACACGCGCGCACGCGCGCACACACACACACACACACACACACACACACACACACACACACACACACACACACACACACACACACACACACACACACACACACACACACACACACACACACACACACACACACAGGTGAATGCATTGTAAATGCATGCACACACAGGCTCAGGTGCTTAACTTGAACTTTATATAGTTCATTCAGCATCAGTTATTGAATACAAAACATGGTTAGTCACAACCACAGTCACATTGATGTTCCATCAATGTTCTATGTATCATCAATGTTCCATAAATGTTTCGAGGTTGTTAAATGGTCGTTCCAGTGTTGAGCTCTCCTGTTCATCTTCCGTCAGGTCTTTCTCTTTGTTAATGGCAGCACTTTGCTGTGTGAGAAAGGTATGAGTTGGGCAGCGTTGGTGCTGACGGAGCAGTCAAACTTTATGTAATCATATTAGTCAAAGGCAATATTACAGCTGCTGCCAGGGTATTTTACGGCCTCTTTAGGGTCCTCATTAGGTTTAATAGGAGGGTGGTTCAGCTTGGTCTTGGCTCACAGTACTGTTAGCTTGCCTTGGGACAGCAGCTCAAAGTGCCATGACACACACACACACACACACACACACACACACACACACACACACATGCGCCCACAAGTGCATGCATGCATGTAAACACACTTTAAATGTGCAGATATTCACATTCACTTGCACGCACATATGTATTATCATCCACAGTGTGGACAAGTGGACACAGTGTGGACAAGTGGACAAGTGTGGATTCCACACTTGTGTGTGTGACATTGGGTGTGTGCATGCATATGCATGTATGCATGCGCAACCGCATGCACACACACAAAACATCCACGCGGAAATTTCACAGAGGACCGGCGCGAAGTGCAACCATCCTCAGAGTGCACCCTCTGTTCCTCTCTTTCAAACTGCAACAGAAGGACAAAGGAGGCGCGCTCAAGAATGCCAGTTTAATGTCACCTCACTCACTCTTAATGTGTCGGAGTGGCCTCAGGTATAGAGTACGGCGGCGAGCCCACTGCAGACGCGGAAGGGGCATCGGTAAAGGTGGCGCAGGCTGGCATCTCGTTGAGAGGCTGATTGATGTGCGCACGCAGGCCAACGGCAGCGCTCACGCTGCGCGGCGTCGGATACGGCGCCACGGCAACAGGCGGGGGAGGAGGAAGTGAGTTGACCCGGGGGGTCACGGTGACAAAATGCTCAACAACGCCAGCGATGCATGGCGGGTCGCAGGTCAGGGTCGCACGCGTGGACGTGGATGAGAGGGGCCGTCTGCTGCCTGGGATCATATTATTTATTCAAGGTTGTACAGGAACCCACCCTGGGTGTCTTTAAAGCCACATTACACTCAAGTCCACTGTTGCAAGCAGGAAGCAGCCATACTGTAAGTAGCATGCTTACAAGCGTGTGTGTTTAAGTAATGCCTGCTGTGCAGTAAACAACTCAACGTGACATTTTTTTATTTTATTTGTTTACATGAAAGTAAACAAATAAAAAAAATAGAACGAGCAGCTGATTTCTGACGTCGTGGCAGCGTTGTGACCTCGCTGTGACTTCACTCTGACGGAGTCACTGGCAATGAAATGTGTCTGAAACCTTTTGGTAATGTTTGTAGGAATATGTGTGGTGTAGTGTAGCCTCGTAAACCGCCCTCTTCCGGTAAAGCACGGAAGTTTCTCATTTACTAGGTTAGGTGTAGTGTATACTGTACCTTAACCTATTAAGAATTGATGCAGATTCTACAAATTTGTCTTCTAAAACATTTTTCTGAAATATGTATGTTGTAGTGGTTCTCAAACCTTTTCATGTCAAGGAGCCCCATAATTATATAGATTTGGCCACCGACACCCCATCTCAGAATATTTTGTTCCAGGGACCCGCAGAAGCAAAGATCTGAGTTAAAAATGTTTGCTTAAAAAATAAAAAAATAAAAAGAGCTTGTATATCTGCTATTTTTGAATAGCCAAAGTAATAACCATTATTTGAACCAAAATAATGGTTAAAGAAAGTGGTTAAAAATTAAAATCTAAAATCACAGATGCTTTCCCAGTTTCTTGGGTTAAGACTGCTTGGAGACTGAAGAGGAGACGCCACCACGAATGCAGCATGCGTTGTGTCTCCCCCCATTCTGTGTGTATGTATGCACCTGTGTACATCTCATACATGCATTGCCTTGTCCTTCAAACTGAGGGAGATGGGGATGCTGAACAATAGGCAGCAGTTAGCTGTATTTTACATTCAGAAGAAGGAAGGGAAAAAAATGCTGCGACATGACTGGACCCTGACCCCAGCCTCAGTCACCCAGAGCCTCATCTCCATGGGAATCAATATCCTACTGTAATAATGGTGATCTATGGGCCGACATCAAAGAAGCCACTGACCTCTCTGGGAGGAAAGGGTGGATAGGGGGGTACTGGCGACCTTCACGAGTGTGTTCAGAATAAATGTTTTGTCACTGAGCAAAGCACGCAGAATTGCATATTAGAACACACACACACACACACACACACACACACACACACACACACACACACACACACACACACACACACACACACACACACACACACGTGTGCACCAACCCATGCTTACTTACATATAACACGTGTGTGTATGTATGTCATGCACACAGACATACATGCAGTACGTGCGCACATATATCGTGATACTGAGTAAATGAATAATAAAGTACATATGCCTATAGTGTATAGTGGGGTGAACACAGCAAGGCTGTGACCGACCAGTTTAACACGCTTTGTGTGTGCATGTGCATGTGTGCGTATGTGTGCAGATTCAGAATCTCGCCAACGCCCAGTAGGTACTCAAAATGTGGAGTGGAAACAATACCATTAATACAAATTATTCACTTAGCAAATTGATATGCAAGCATGCACATGGTTCAAACGTTACTTGGTATGTGTTGCAAATGCACAGTAACTTAATAACTTAATAATGATTTGTTTTCAGATCGCACATAGAGGAACTGCAAGGATAGTAGAATTAATACAAAACTAATATTTTAGTTTTACTAAAACAACAAAACGGCCACTCGAGACATTCACATTCTGCACAGGCGTCCGTCCACAACTATAGACACCTAACAATGTGCAAGTCAACACTTAAGGAATGTAGAATAGGGTAGTCTATAAAAAAAGTTTCTTTGAAAGGGCTTGTCGGTCCCAGAACCAGGGCCTTATTTCAGAAGCTTAAACAAAAAAGGCCCACATGCAGAGGTATATTTTAAGAACAGTCAAAGAAGCCAACTACCTTGGGCCCAGAGCATTAAGGGCCCCCAAGGGCTCATTCAAGATGTCAGAAGCCCCATGGGATTTTCTGCTCATGGTTCCAACAGGCTCAAGAATTGCCTCTGCCCACGAACGGCTAATTATTCAGTATTCTGGTTGGCCAATCCATGGCCCCTGGACCTTACACACCTGATGCATGTATGTCTTTAAAGCAGTCTTGTCATGGTCTGTGGCACTGTGTGGCCACACTGTGGCGCTGTGTGGCCATACTGTGTCTTGGTGTGGGCATGCTGTGCCTCTGTGGGGGTGTCGGCTTGCCATCCAGAATTCTCACTCACCTGTCTTCACTCCCTCATCAGCCCCAAAGTGCCATGCCCCTTCCACACCTGTAACCACTCCTCTCAATCACCTACTCACTATAAGACTGGACTCATTCCACACACACACTGCCAGTACATTGTTTGATGTCACCTTGCTTCAGCCTTGGACATTTGCACCACTGTAAGTTTTGTCATTCATGGACTTCCCAAGTATTGCTTTATGCTTATGAAGAGTTGGCATTATGGACTTCCTGATTATTGCCTATTGCTACTGAAAAGCATTCTGTTGTTTGGACTTATGGTTTAAGGTTTTGAACTTTGTTTAGTTTCACATTTTTGGATTTCCTGATTTATTGCTTACATACGTTTGCTACGTTTTGATTGTAAGCTGCACTTCTTTAATAAATCCTCGTTTGGAAACTATTTTGCTCGTGGCTTCTGCATTTGGGTTCAGTCTTCTGCAAACCGTGACAGAATGTACTGGCCGAAATGAACCCAGCAGAGCTAAAGCTTTTTCACCGTAAGGTAGAGGTTTTTGAAAGTGTGGTGGCTTGTCTCATAGCCTCTCACCCTAACCAGCGTTTTGAACTCAAGAGGAGATTACTACCCAGGAGCTGTGGTTTAAGGATAGGCCGTGGGTCAGTCATTTTGTTCCCCACCTGGATTTTGTAAACGAAAGGCTCAGAGACTTTATGCATTCCAGTTCTGTTTGTGATGTTTCCCAGCCAGCTCTGCAGTTAGTTGGGCTTGGAGGGATTAGCCTGCAACCTGCTAGCCCCAATGCTATCCATCAGAAAACTCAGCATGTTGGTATTGAGCCTGTCTCTCTAGAACCTGCCCCTGTTTTCCCTGTGTTCCTTGAGCCGGTCTATGTTGAGACTACTTTAGCCCCTGAGCCAGGGGTTGGGTCTTGCTTGACCATTTTCGAGGGGAACCTGGCGAGGGGGCATACTCTCCAGCCCTGTCTGCCGTTTTCATGTAGAGACTTTGGTGTATCTGAGGATGTCTTTTATGAAGATCTGCAGTTCCTAGAGCAACTGGCAAATTATTGGAAGACTGATCGTGAATTTGCCCAGTACTTTGCATTTTTTCGGTGGGAAAGTCGGGGTGCCATTTTTCCTGTTTCACCAGTTCACCAGCCTGTTGATCACCAGCCAGCTCTCAAGCCTGTCCATTACCCGCCAGCCCTTGAACCCTCACCCCGGTCAGTCAAGCTTGAGTTTGTAGGCCCCCAGTCAGTCTGTCCTGAATACACCCCTGTTGACCCTGTGTTCCCTGTACCGGTCCATGTTGAGACTACGAAAGCCCCAGATCTAGGGGTTCGGTCTCACTTGGCCATTGCCAAGGGTAACCGGGCGAGGGGGCGTGCTCGCCATGGCTCACAACGCCGTCTACGCCCATCACTGCCCAGCACACAGAAACCTCTGCTGCCAGAACCCGTCCTGCCCAGCGATCCAGAGCCTGCCCCTGTTGACCTTGTGTTCCCAAAGCTAGTCCATGCGGAGACTACCTTAGCCCAAGATCTTTGGGTTGGGTCTCGCTTGGCAATTATTTGGGGGAACCGGGCGAGGGGGCATCACCGTATTGGCTCTCGCCACAACCGGCACTCGCCGCGGCCCAGCTCCAGCTCGCCGCAGCCCAGCTCGCCGCAGCCCAGCTCCAGCTCCAGCTCGCCGCAGCCCAGCGTCCCTGAGCCCGTCCTGCCCAACACCTCGGAGCCGCAGCCCGTCCTGGAGCCCAGTCTGCCTGCGCCCTCTGCATACTCATCGGCTGTATCTGCTGCTGACCTGCCAGAGCCCTTGCCAGCCATCTTCCTAGATGACCTGCCTGCGCCCTCTGCACCCTCAGCACCCCTGTTGGCCGATGACCTACGAGAGCCCATGCCAGTCAGCTCCACTTGGGACCTGTGTCAGCCCGAGGTCAGGGAAGCCCTGGTCCGTGGCCTTTTCTTCAGCTGCTTCCTGCTGCTGACAGGAGCATCGGAGGATCGTTCTCTGTCTTCTGGGGTCCTGTCTCCAGAGTCTTCAGCATCCTCTGCGGCCCTGTCTACAGCGGCGTCGCCTCCAGTGTCTGCAGCATCCCTGGCGTCGTCTCGTCCAGAGCCTGCAGCATCCTTGGCGTCGTCTCGTCCAGAGCCTGCAGCATCCCTGGCGTCGTCTCGTCCAGAGCCTGCAGCATCCCTGGCGTCATCTCATCCAGAGCCTGCAGCATCCCTGGCGTCGTCTCATCCAGAGCCTGCAGCATCCCTGGCGTCGTCTTGTCCAGAGCCTGCAGCATCCTTGGCGTCGTCTCGTCCAGAGCCTGCAGCATCCCTGGCGTCGTCTCGTCCAGAGCCTGCAGCATCCCTGGCGTCATCTCATCCAGAGCCTGCAGCATCCCTGGCGTCATCTCATCCAGAGCCTGCAGCATCCCTGGCGTCGTCTTGTCCAGAGCCTGCAGCATCCCTGGCGTCGTCTCGTCCAGAGCCTGCAGCATCCCTGGCGTCATCTCATCCAGAGCCTGCAGCATCCCTGGCGTCATCTCATCCAGAGCCTGCAGCATCCCTGGCGTCGTCTTGTCCAGAGCCTGCAGCATCCCTGGCGGCGTCTCGTCCAGAGCCTGCAGCATCCCTGGCGTCTCGTCCAGAGCCTGGTGTCCTCCCCGCCCTGGTGTCCTCCCCGGATGTCGCCAGCACCTCAACCTCGGTCTCTCCTCAGCATCCTTGCAGTCTGCCGGATGACGCCCCGTCTAAGCATCTTTGCAGTCTGCCGGATGACGCCCCGTCTAAGCATCCTTGCAGTCTGCCGGATGAAACCTTGCCTGCCTTGTCTCAGCATCCTTGCAGTCTGCCGGATGACGCCCCGTCTAAGCATCCTTGCAGTCTGCCGGATGTAACTCTGCCTGCTTCGACTCTGCATCCCAGCCTTCCGCCTGACGACGTCTCTGCTGCAGCGGACTTGTCTCCGCATCCCAGCCGTCCGCTGGATGACAACTCTGCGGCTGCCAGTTCGTCTCTGCATCCTGGCCGACCGCCGGACAACACCTCTACGGCTGCCGCCATGAACCAGCATCCAGGCCGTCCGCCTGACATCAGTGGCTCGGCCCTGTTCCAGCATGCAGGCCGTCCTCCTGACATCACTGGCTCGGCCCTGTTCCAGCATGCAGGCCGTCCTCCTGACATCACTGGCTCGGCCCTGTTCCAGCATCCAGGCCGTCCTCCTGACATCACTGGCTCGGCCCTGTTCCAGCATGCAGGCCGTCCTCCTGACATCACTGACTCGGCCCTGTTCCAGCATGCAGGCCGTCCTCCTGACATCACTGGCTCGGCCCTGTTCCAGCATCCAGGCCGCCCTCCCGAAAGAACAGCTGCTGTCTCGCCCCAGCATCCTGGCCGTCCATTCGATGCCTCTGGTTTTTTCTCATCACACCCACCAGGCCAATCGTTTGGGATTTTTGTCTCCAGTCCCCTGCCTTGGTCTCCCTCCTCCAGACCCCCTCCTCCCGCCCTGCTCTGTGTTCCTGTTCAGCATGGTGGGACGTCTGGAAGCCGTCCCTTTAGGGGGGGGTACTGTCATGGTCTGTGGCACTGTGTGGCCACACTGTGGCGCTGTGTGGCCATACTGTGTCTTGGTGTGGGCATGCTGTGCCTCTGTGGGGGTGTCGGCTTGCCATCCAGAATTCTCACTCACCTGTCTTCACTCCCTCATCAGCCCCAAAGTGCCATGCCCCTTCCACACCTGTAACCACTCCTCTCAATCACCTACTCACTATAAGACTGGACTCATTCCACACACACACTGCCAGTACATTGTTTGATGTCACCTTGCTTCAGCCTTGGACATTTGCACCACTGTAAGTTTTGTCATTCATGGACTTCCCAAGTATTGCTTTATGCTTATGAAGAGTTGGCATTATGGACTTCCTGATTATTGCCTATTGCTACTGAAAAGCATTCTGTTGTTTGGACTTATGGTTTAAGGTTTTGAACTTTGTTTAGTTTCACATTTTTGGATTTCCTGATTTATTGCTTACATACGTTTGCTACGTTTTGATTGTAAGCTGCACTTCTTTAATAAATCCTCGTTTGGAAACTATTTTGCTCGTGGCTTCTGCATTTGGGTTCAGTCTTCTGCAAACCGTGACAAGTCTAGCTTGTGTCACTATCTAATCTAATTCTTACAGATGTCCTAGGTTGCCTGGTTGTTGAAGACCCGATGTGATGTACCACCCCCCTTTTTACTTACAGTAACTTTGAGTTGAGGTGCCAGTTTTCATCATCAAATGTTAAATTGATGATAAACATTTTGAGGATTCAGTTGTTTGCAGCTAGTTGGTGCTGGGTCTGCAGTGCAGACCGTAGCTGTGCATTGCCTACTTATTTGTTGGCTGCTATTCATATGAGACGTATTAGGATTGTTATCCAGCCTGTATAATATAAGATAAGATAAGTTATTTATTGATCCTCAGGGATAACGTGAAGTGTCATAGCAGCAACAGCATGAAATACAAGAAGAGTAAGGGCCGATGCATACTCCACTTTAAGAGCCAAGTTTAAATCGGTTCGGGTTCTCACCGAATACTGTATACTGTACTAGGGCTGGTACTTGACTGATTCATTTCGATTAATTAACTACAGAAAAATTATGAGATTTTTCACACATTTTAATCACGCTTTGTTTTTGCACTGGACGAGTTTCAGGCAAACCGATCATACCAGTGCAACTACCAATAGACCACAAAACCCAGTGCACGCAACGGGAGAAGGAGACGATCAGACCGCTTTGCTTGGCCCAGTGGATGGAACATTTTGATAAAAAAAAAACTCACTCATTGATTCA
>NW_027664980.1:45000-57794 GCF_963921795.1 Nannobrachium achirus
TTCCCGTTACTCATCCAGACGGCTTCGATGGTAGTACAGGGACTTGCATGCGTACACGTGTCCACAAGCGTATATCCACAAATGCTCCGGAGTTTTTTTGCTGCATGATTGCAGCTGACTGGTTGACTGAGAGGCTGTTTAGAAGTATGTGATGTATCAGTCCTACAGTTGTGTACACCCACCCACACACACACACTCACACGCACGCACACACACGTACAGTATACTGGGCAACCTTAATCCTTCATAGACAAATGTAATCTGCCCACCAACATGTACTTTTTGACTCCCTTTGTCGTTCACTGTTCCTCGCCTTATTCTGTCTCTCTCCCTCTCCATTTATTTGTCTGTATGTTTTACTTCTCTCCTATTTAAAGGGCAGTGAAGATCAAGCTTTACAGAGCCTCTTTAATTTACTGAGTGGCCTTTTGCGGAGGCCCAGTGCTCAGACTGGGGCTGCTGTGGTACAGTTAATGGTGTAGAGCTGTTAAATGGCAAACATGAGCCTCCGTATCGATCATCTGTGACGGAGCAGGTACACCACATTAGCCCTCTGTCACACTTGCATGGCAAGACACTTCACCTGTTTAAAAGTCATGCGAGGTAACACAACATACATAAAACGAGGTACGGCAGTGACGTCCGGGCGGCATAGGGCGGAGTAAGGATCCTACCTGCCTCTGTGGAGACTGGTGTCTCCACAGCGCCTCCGGCTTGGCTGGGCGTTGTGTTTGCAGGTGGGAATTCTGGAGGGCAAGGTGTAATCTGTCACTGTAGTATACTAGTGACTTGTATAGGTTGGTCTCTTAAGCCAGTGTTTCTCGACCTTTTCAGATGTGGTTGTCTACAGTCCAGGGTTTCTCAAATGGGGGTACGTGTACCCCTAGGGGTACGCAGAGGTACTGCAGGGGGTACTCAAGATGATGCCCCCCAAGAAAGAAAATAGAAGTATAAATCATGATACTATTATTAATAGTTAAATAATTAACTACAATTGAATTACAATTGAGTTATGTTTAATGATGACACTTGGATAAACTTGTTGTGAGCCTGATAGTTGCCAAACCAAATGACATGGCACCAGGCAACTGGTATGAGTTTGAATGTTGTTTGAATGTAAGTTATTGACATGAAAACTGGACTGAAATGTTATGGCCACAGTGTTTAAACTCTCACTCCCTTATTTATTTTTTGTGACGTTATATTCTTGAAAAGGGGGGGTTATCATATACCGCTAGTTATGGAAATTGCAAAACATTTTTTTAATTGGAAAAATATTGTTGTCGGGTAAAGGGGGTACTTGGATTCAAAAATCAGCGACAGGGGGTACTCAAGCCAAAAAAGATTGAGAAACACTGGTCTACACTGTGCCTAAGACCAATGGGCCGAGTGAATTGGGAGACAATAGAAAAAAGATTATGAAACAAAAACAAAACAAACAAAGATGCTAATTGCCGTACCAGGTTGTTTGTTTTGGTTTCCCATTCTATTATTTTTTTAATTGATATCGTTATTCAAGTTGAATCTTGTATGTATTTAATACAATGTATTGGTAGTGTATTGGTGATAATCAGGCTGGAGAATAGTGACAAGAAAAATAGGCCTACACATTGATTACTGTATGTCTCCTCACCATACTTCACTTGATTGATTATTGTGTGAAGCATTGAGCCTGTAAATATCGGTAGTTGCATAAGGAACCCCTGGGTTCTGTTATCGCAGAACAGAAGTTAATAAAGAAAAGTTCATATTAAACCCTATATACTTGACCTGTGTCCCTCAAGGAAGGGTCTATATTAAAACCCCTCCCTTTCCCCATATACACAACATTTCTTTACCCAATATATAGCCAATCTACAAGCTTGCCACGTGTTGTTGCTAAGCGTACTTGTGACCTTGTAAATCGGCTATTTTCGCAGAATGTTTGTCCCCAGAATAAGGACGCAATGGTTCAAGTGGTTAAGCAATTTAAGGAAAAGTGAAATACATTTTTGAAAAATCTAATAAAATGCAACACCATGTTGCAAAAATGTATGAATTATACTGTAAGACAGTGTAATGCTAACCCTAAAATGACAACAAGCATACCTGTATAAGATTACATCAAAGTTAAAAACATAATTGGGTCAAAGCTTTGCATAGATCCAAGTCAGTTAAAACAGGATTTAGAATTGATTTATTGGGTTCCCTAGTTTGGGCATATTGGGCAAAAAATAAAAAAATAAAAAAAGCAAATCTATAAACATCACAATGCGATGCATTGTGAGCTTGTACACTGGCGTACAACAAAGTATAAATTTAGACTTTAAAAGAGTTTAACAGTTTTCTTCTTCAGGTAGATTCTTCATAAAGGCCTGTTACATTAGAGACAGTGTGGTTGGTGCCGGATATTTGAGTGAAAACACAGACTAATGTGATGGAGGAATTGCATATTTGTTTTGCTTATGTACCTTTGCAGTGCCACTAAGATTTTCCTCCAGTCTAATTGTTTACACTCATTTTGCAGTCTGCAATGATTTTCAAAGTGGGTAAATAAAAAAGAAAAGGAAAGAAAGAAAGAAAATATAAAAACTGTATTTTCAATTCAAATTAAATTCAGAGGTTTTTTGGCATCCCTATTTTGGGTGTGTAATCATTGTGTCAATCATCATTGCGTGTCAATCATTGTACTTTTCTTTTCTTTTTTCTTTTTCAATCAAATGTTGACAATGATTTTTTTAATAGCAAAAATGGCACATTTTCAAGCTCGTGCTGTGATGTGTTGAGAGGGGTCCTTGGACAGGTTTAGGAACCACTAGGTTTACAGGCTTACTTACATCTTTCAGCTTGACAACCAACTTTGCTGTTTGTCAAGCAATCTACTACACTGTGGGTGGGGACCAGGGGGGTCCCCACATAATTTCATTTGTTGTTGTTGTTTAAAATTGTAAGGATTTTTTTAATACAAACAAAAGACTATTGCTACATCAAGTAATCAACTTAACTATAAAAACATTGGGGAAACATTTTCAAATATTTTGAAAATATCAGATCTACAAGATCTACAAGTTGTGATCTTGTAGATCAGCTATTTTCATAATATTTATCTGTGGAACGGAAAATGGAATGCCTCAACTCCTACATAAGTGCTTATCAGGGTGGCGGGGGGGGGGTCCCCAGTTCAAATATGATTATTTTTTGGGGGGTCTCTGCCGGAAAAGGTTGAGAACCACTGTCCTACATTATGATCTAACAGTGGAACAACATCTCAATAATATCAGCCGTTTCCTTCTTTCACTTGCAGACAGATGCAAATGCAAAAAAAGTTATTCGTGAATTTGTGTTTATTAGGACTGATTACTGTTATGGCTTCCTGTGCATGCTGAACCTTGACATGGAGACATGACCATATCACACCTGTCCTGGCAGACTTACAAGATTCCACACTGAGTTCAATTTTGTCTGTCACAATTATTGCATGTACAGTATTAACGCAATTATAATTATTTGAGCTAGTAAACACAATTTCTTTTGCATGAAAACAGCCAGATGAAATGAACAGATATTTCCATCATTATTTCCGCATAATTGTCAACGCTCTTTTAACCAGTTTCAACACAGCATCCCCATTTTGGGCATTTTTGATTTTCTGAAATATTTAAGTATTTTCATAGTGAAAAATATCTCACAACGTGAGCTATTTTTGGAATTGGAATGTATAATTGCGACCATAGGTTGCAGTTTACCATCAGAACCGTCACATCTTGACCATATATGTCTGTCTGTCTGTCTGTCTGTCTGTCTGTCTGTCTGTCTCTCTGTTTGTATGTGTAACGCTTGTCCTTTTTTTATTGACTCACGCCCTGAACCAATCCCTTTTATGCCCATATATGGAGATCCCTGTGATGCCAGGGGAACCAAATCCCCTTTATGACCATATATGGAGATATGGAGATCCCTGTGATGCCAGGGGAAACAAACCCCTTTGCATATATGGAGATCCCTGATGTCATTAATATTAAGCCCATATCTGTGAATAGCTATGGGTACCAGGAGTCTCCATATATGGGTAACTGGTCCGATATACATCACTGGCCAGATGGCCAAGACATGGCGCAACCTCGTCCTAAGCTTTTTGCCCTTAGGTGTCTTACTGGTATTCTGTTAATTGCTATACCGGCCATTTCTTTGTATACAGTATTTCAGTAATAGGCTTTTATATTTATTTGTCATATCTGCCCTATTTCAGTCCACAAAGCCAAAAAGGCGTTGTGGAACTGTCAAAAAATAAATAAATAAAAAATAACCATTATCTCTGAACTTCTGGGAGTCACACAACAACTGATTCTCTCAGATCTTCTACAGCACTGGTTTTCAACACTTTTCATATCAAGGTCCATTATATATTGGGCATTTAAGCCTCGGACCACCATATCGTTGTTGTCCGATGAAAACCTTGTATGTCCAAAACCGTTCGTTTTGCATTTATCATTTAAAAAATGATTTAAACTAGTGAAAACAGCCGATCTACAAGCACACAACGCCTCGCACCGCGAGGCGTTGTGTGCTTGTAGATCTGCTGTTTTCACTACTTTTGTGTGACAGCCTTGTATGATGAAGCAGGGCTTTACTTTGCGAAAGAACGTACAAATTTGAAACCTGGAGATACGAGGTTTCCACCCGACAATGACGATATGATAAGACGTAGCCTCTCAGACCCAAAACTTTGAATATTTTGTTTTTGTCCACAATTCCATGCTGTATTGATGTGGTGGCATCAAATAACGATTATTCTACTTCTCTCATGTAAGACTTGTAAATGATCCATTTGGTTACCATCATTTAGTTGAAAACCACTGTTCTACAGGCCTCATGCTGTCATATTTAGAATTGATATTCTGTCAACCATTGGTCTTCTCCAGTCTTAACCCAGAGGTCAAGGAGGTAACAGTCTTTCTTGTCACACCTGAGGTATTACTGTACAATACACCATGCTTCACCCAAAAGAAGGGAAGCACCCAGGCAGTTCCTCACTGACAGTAATCCTATAGCTTACATTACTGTTGGCCAAATGTTTTTTTTTCCTTGTGTTCTTTGTGAATAAATAATAAGACTGCAAAAACTACATCTAAATAAAAAAATCACACCCAATATGAAGTGAGCGGTGGTCATAACGTCTTCAGACTAGGATTTGAGTCTAGGATGTACAGGCGATGCTACACACACACACGTTTACTATGGCAAAACGCTGAGGAAAAAGGCTACAGACACACACCCAGCCACTCTATGGAGCGGTTTACCACCGCTCAAAAATAGTGAAAAGGATCTCGTCTAAGCTCACAATGTGTCACGATTCTCGAAGCAGGCAGCGCGTTGTGAGCTTGTAGATCAGCTATTGTCACTATTCGTCTTACAAAGCAGTATAGTGAAAGCAATATTAAGAAAATGCTCCCCCCCCCAACACACACACCTGCTTGTTCTATAACTCTAATTGCTTTTATCATCGTAGATTCATTCACTAACACATGTTCACATTCAAAATGATTAAAAAATATATACAGTTTAGACCAGTGTAACACGTGTGACTTGTAGTGCTACATTCAACATTTAGCATAAATGCAAATAATCAGAAGTCAAGGTTGGGCAAGGAGTGAATGAAGCAACGGAATATGTTTTCAACCAAGGGAAGTCCTCAGCAATTTTTATTTAACTAGCTAATGAAAGATGAAATGTGAAAACCCTAAACTAATAAAATAAAATACATACAAACACATTAAACAAAACCCCCCCAAAATAACACTTGGTCAGTCAGTCAAAATGTTCAATGGTTTTAGTCAGTCAGTTGTTTGAGCTCAGTTTTGTTTTCTACCCGGGTAGTATATTTCTCAAAGGCCTTATATTCAGATACTCCAAGCTTATCTGTCTCTTCTGATCCTGCACCGATGATGCTCCTTCGCTGATGATGAAGATGAAGATTTCCCAGTGGCTCCTCACCACTGAGAATGGATGCAGACCCCTCAACGGCTCCTCACCGCTGAGAGATGATCAGCTGATTGGAATCTGTAGATCTATCCGGTTCAGTTGATCAACAGAATCAACTGTTCAAAAAAACCAATCAGAGATCACAAAGTGAAAAACACAAAAAGAAAACGACTAGGGCATCTCTGCTTCATCAGTAGACTGTTGACTCAAAACTTAGAACAAACTCAGCAACTTAAATGAATAAACTCAGTATCAGAGTGGTGACTGTCTGTCTGTGTTCAGCTCTGCTCTGCTGTTCTGTGCTGCTTCTTCCTCTTTGTCTGGAATAGTGATCTTAGACTCTTTAGCGCCCCCACATGTACACCAGTGTTAGTCATCCTAAATTAACTCTATAGTTGCTGGTGCAACTCATGTGGGTTACATCCTCCCCCCCTGAATCTGCATGCGTCCCTGCATGTACAAATTAGTAAGGAGATGTCATACATCTATTATGTCTGGGGAAGGTACTGTAAAGTCGACTGGTTTCGAATAGTCAAGGGCCTGTGTAAACGCTTGGTCAAGACTATTTAGTATAGAGTGCATCACCAGGGTTAAGGGGTTTCCAAGGGACTTGTATGACAACCTGTTAGGCTCAGACCTGTTCCTTGCTGACCTTCTGACCTCCGGCACGTCCTCTTCCTGAATAGAATTGGCCTCAGTCGTTCCAGACTCCTCTTCGACAGATGTGTTATCTGTTTTTATCTCCTCTTTTCTCTCCTCGTTCAATTCTTTCTCCACAGGTTCCTCTTCGACTCCTGGATTTCCATCGACAGGTAAGTCAGGTTCATCTTGGTTTGTATCATCCTCTTCAACTCCTGGATTTCCATCAACAGGTAAGTCAGTAGGTACGTTGTCTTCAGGTAAGTATTCTTCATTCACAGGTACATTGTCATTCATATCTGGTTCTCCACTCAGAATTTCATCCTCAGTATTCTCCTCATCTCCTCCATCCATGGGCAGGAATTCCTCCGCTTCCGGATTCAGAGTTGACATAGAAGGAGTAATCTCCACTTCTAGTACTTCTCGGGTAGGTATGTCACTAATTGTGGGAATGTCGCGCACAACAGTGAGGGTCGGGTAAGTGACTTCCTTTTGAGTTGCCAGTGGATAGTAGTACTCTACTTCCTCTTGACTCTCAGGTGAACATTCCTCTTCTTCCACACTAGACACAGGACTTTGCTGTGGTGGTTTGACTGTTGGTTCTTTAGGCTTAACTTGATCAACTTCCTCTTGCACTGATGGTGCCAAGAATCCACACGGTAGGAGGAGATCCCGGTGTAATGTCCTCTCTGGACCGTCAGAGGTAAGTGGAACCACAACATAGACTGGGGAATTTTCAATGTGCTTCAGTACCTTGTACACAGTCTGGCTCCATCTGTCAGCTATTTTGTGCTTCCCTCTTATCCCCACGTTCTTGACGAGGACATGGTCTCCAACTTCCAGGATTGATTCTCTAACCTTCAAGTCCCATCTCTGCTTGTTGCGCAGAGCGGTTTTCTTGCTGTGTTCCACTGCAAGTGTGTAGCTCTCCTGCAGACTTTCTCTGAGCTTTTTCACATACTCGATGTGTGAGACTTTCTTTTTCCCTTCAGGACTTAGCCCGAATGCAACATCAATAGGAAGGCTTGGCTGTCTCCCAAACATTAGTTGATAAGGGGAAAATCCTGTGGTATCGTTTTTGGTACAGTTGTACGCATGTACTAATGGCTGTACAAAGTCACGCCACTTGATCTTGTCTTCTTCCTGAAGAGTTCCAAGCATCTGTAAAAGGGTACGGTTGAACCTTTCGACAGGATTTCCACGTGGGTGATATGGAGTAGTCCTTGACTTCTTTATCCCTAAGAGCTGACATAGGTCTTTGATAACAGCAGACTCAAAATCACGACCTTGGTCGCTGTGTAGACGTTCAGGAAAACCATAGTGAATGAAGAAACTGTTCCACAGTGTCTTGGCTACAGTCTTCGCCTTTTGATCTTGGGTAGGCACCGCAACAGCATACTTAGTGAAATGGTCAGTTATCACTAATATGTTCTTTGTTCCACGGCCATCAGGCTCTAGTGAGAGATAATCCATACACACTAACTCGAGTGGCCGGCTGGTCTCTATGTTGACAAGGTTAGCAGCTTTCTCTGCTCTAGCCTTGCGGCGAATACATCTTTCACATGTCCTGAGTTTCTCATCCACATCAAAACTCATCCTTGGCCAATAGAACCGGGTGCGTACTAGATCCATGGTCCGGTCGAATCCCATGTGACCAAGGGAATCGTGGAGACTTTGAAGTGCTGTCTCTCTGTACTTCTTGGGAAGGACGAGTTGAAAGGAAGTATCGCCTTGATTTGTGCGCTTCCTATACAGGACTTCATCGGTTAACACAAGTTGGTCTTGAACTCTGAGGAACAGCTGAACTTCCCTCTCCTCATTCTGCCTAACACGGTAGGACAGACGTTTTCCAGTTTTGACAATGTCTATGATTCTGTTGATTGCTGAATCATTTCTTTGTTCAACAGCCCATTCTTGCTGTGACATTCGGGGAAGAGTGTTGGATCCAAGGAGCTCATCGTCTTGAACGAACTCTGCTGGGATTGCACTTGCATCCATTGCAAGACACTCAACAGTGACAGGTAAGAAGTCGCCGTCTCCTTCAGACTTCAAGTGGTGTCTCTGACATATGGCTTGGACAGCTTCCTTGGGGAAAGTTGTCTCACTTTCATCCACATCTTCGAAATGAACTGTCGCACTCTGTTATCTTCAGCCATGGCACTTAGATCCAGCTTGGCTGGTTCATGCGGACGTCTGGATAAACCATCAGCATCTTGGTTTCTTTTTCCAGCTCTGTACTTGATACTGAAGTTGAAATTGGACAGTGCAGCAATCCACCGATGTCCTGCGGCATCAAGCTTTGCAGATGTCAGTGCATAAGTCAATGGATTGTTGTCAGTCATAACTGTGAACTCAGCTCCGTAGAGATAATCGAAGAACTTGTCAGTAACTGCCCACTTTAGAGCAAGGAATTCAAGCTTGTGGGTAGGATACCTTCGTTCGCAGTTAGACAGTCCTCTACTGGCATAAGCGATGACCTTCATTTGACCTTCTTGTTCTTGATACAGAGCTGCACCGAGTCCATGCAAGCTGGCATCAGTATGCAGAATGTATGGTTGCCTGGGATTGGCGAAACCAAGTACAGGTGCAGTTGTAAGCTTCTCAATGAGTGTTTTGAATGCCTCTTCACATAATGGTGTCCACTTATCACAGAATGGCTTTTTCAAGTCACTGCTAGTGAAGGTCTTGTTCTGTTTTGACCTTTTCTTTGCAGGTACGTAACCGGCAGTGAGGTCGTTGAGAGGCTTTGCGATTTTGGAATAATCCTTTACGAACCTCCTATAGTATCCTGTGAACCCTAAGAACGACTTCAGCTCACTGATGTTGTTTGGTTTAGGCCAACTCGTCAGTGCAGCTATCTTGTCAGGATTAGTTTTCACTCCGTCCTCGGAGACTACGTGTCCCAGGTAGTTTACTGACTTCTGAAAGAATTGGCATTTTTCAGGTGACAGCTTGAGACCAAATTCCTTCAGCCTGTTCATAACTCGCATGAGCCTCTCTTCGTGTTGTTCAAGGGAGTCAGAGAACACAATGAGGTCGTCCAAAAACACAATTACTTCTGTGAGATTTAACGAACCCATACATTTCTCCATAACCCTCTGGAATGTACTTGGAGCGTTGGTTACTCCTTGGGGCATTCTATTGAATTCCCAGAATCCCATGGGTGTTACGAAGGCAGTCTTATGTTTATCTTCCTCCTCCATTTCCACCTGATAGTAACCGGACTTCAAATCCATGACGGAGAACCACTTGGATCCCGTCAGGGCGGAAAATGTTTCCTCTATGTTGGGTAAAGCATAGGCATCTTTAATAGTCTGGTTGTTTAGTTTTCGGTAATCCACACATAGGCGAATATTACCATTTTTCTTCTTCACAACGACTATTGGCGAAGCAAATGGACTTTCAGACTCTCTGATGATGTTTGCATCGTACAGCTCTTTCAGATGGAGACGAACAGCTTCATAGTCAGAAGGGTGAATGGGCCTAGCCCTCTGCTTGAAAGGGGTAGGATCAGACAAGCGGATTTTATGCTTAACAGCAGTTGTGTGACCATAATCAAGGTCTTCCCTGGCAAAGACTTCAGGGATGGAATTCAACTTTGATGTTATCCTGGCTTTCCACTGTTCTGACAGAGGAGAATCGCCAAAATCATACTGAACTGGGCTCTCAGGACTCACTTGACATGCACCATAACATTCAGCTTTGGAACTGGGTTGTTCTGAAGCGGTGTGCTCTGTTGGAGCTTCACGTGTTGAGGTGAGTGATGGGAAAATAGACAGTGGGACTGAGAGTTCTGCCAGAGTGCGATGGGCAGGCACTGTGATGCTACGTTTGGTCTCATTCTTTAGAAGAATGGGGACCTTGAATGAAGTCTGACGTGGACTTGACATAATGTAGCTGCAGAAAATTAAGCCACTGGGTAAGTATGAATTGGCAGGAGGCTCCACAACCAGAAGACCTCCAGGGACCATCGGGACATCTCTTGTGTATCCAGTTAATGCCATTTTCTGGCCAGCTGGTATGACTATGCTTGTCTTGGACTGCAATTTGACTTTTGCCACTTTGCCATTGTCTTGTGTCTTGTCGGTGTATATACTGTGGAGATGCTTAATGACTGAAGCATATGCACAATTATCAGGAATAGTTGACTCTCCTTTAAAACCTTCATACAGGGTGTCGAGAACATTGGTACCAATGAGAACAGGAACATCTGTGTTAGCTCTATAATCAGGAACAATGAGAGCTAAAGTGCTAACTGATTCAGCTTCTCCAGTAAAACTCTGGGGGAAGAGTATGTCAACCTCAATGTAGCCGAGGTAAGGTACAATTTGGCCAGCAGCACCCTCTACTTCAAGGAGGTTTCCCAGTGGTAAGATGGGATGGGAAGATAAGTAGTTGTCATGGAATGATTTAGAGAGTGTTGTGACCTGGGAGCCTGTGTCAATGAGGCAACAGCATTGTACTCCCTCGATGCTAACTTCAGCAGTTGATCTGGAACCGACTAAACCACTGGGGAGCTGACCCTCAGTGGCATCAGTCTGTTGACTGTTGATTTTTATCTGCTTCCCCTTCACTTTGGGACTTTGATCTGGTATCGTGGTCTCAGTATGTCCCCCTACTGGGACCCGATTCAGTTTAAAGATAGACCATACTTGGCCTGCCATTCTTCCTGCTTGGCTTTCAGTTCATTTTGCTTTTGCTCAACAGCAGCTTTGTTGATGGCATTTTCACAGGCCCTGGCTATGTGGCCATTTTCACCACACCTGAAGCAAAACCAGGCCCTGGGCTGTTTAGGGACAGCCTGGGATGGCACCTGGTGAACTTGAGCTTCAGCTCCGTGTGCAGGTGGGTCTTTGTCTTCAAGTGTTTCAGCTGCCTTGTCCTGAGATTTTCTCTCCTTTCTGGTTGTCTTGGAGTTGAGCTGCAGCTGTAGCTCAGCAACCTGCTTTCTCAGATTCTCTGTTTCAGCAATGTATGCCTGCAGTACACCTGCATCAGGGTTACTGTATGGAGAGACTTCAGACATAGAGTGTACATTTGCCTTCAATTTGGTAGCTCCAAGATGACGGTGCATCCTGTCCATTTTGGTAGCCTTTCTGTCCTCTTCTGTTCGCAACTGCAGCAACAGTTCTGCAAAATCAGATGGTTTGTCGGGCTTGAGGTCTAACTGTAGGAGAAGTTGGGAGTCCCAGCAGCCACGCTTGAACTGCTTTACCAGGTGACGATTTGCATCGGCCTGTTTCACTCCACCTCTCTTTACAGCAGTGGTCAGTAGAACTTGCAGCCTCTGTAAGTACTCAGATGGCTTCTCTGGTAGGTCCTGGTTGGTGTTTAGGAATTTGGCGAATATTTCTTCGCCGTCCTCCACCAGGCCATAAGCTGAATCCAATAGCTTCACATATTCTTGGGGATGGGCGTAAGGACCAAGATGCTTTACAATATCTGAGGCTGGAGGAAGCAAGACTTTCTAGTATTTTCCTCCTCTGCACATCAATTGAGCTGACATCCTGAAACATTATGTCTACATGGAGGCACCATGTGTCATAATCAGCCTCACCTGGTGGTCTGGGTACTCTGCCTGAGAATGAGCGTAACCATCTGGGCTGGTGCTGAGAAGCACTCATCTCATTTTTGATTACATGCTCCACAACGATGCGTTGCACGTCAGGTGGGTTGGTCAGATTATCATCTAAAGTCATCTTGACTTTAGATTGTTTCTTCTTCACTGGAACAGATGTCTTTTGGACAGAAACAGGTGTCTTTTGGACAGAAACAGGTGTCTTTTTCTTCTGTGACTGGTCAGTGAGGGGGAGGGGCTTAATCATGTCACATTTCTTACTGGTTCACTTGAGTCAGGGGAAGTTTTATCAGCATCTGGGTTCTGGCTAGTGGAAGGCTGTGTAAGTACTTCTACACGGTTAACCTGCCACTTCACAGTAGTGTCGCTCATGCTCTGTATCGCAAAGGGGAAATTCGGTTCAAGTGTAGCTACAGTAGCTTCTGACTCAAATTCTACTATGACAGTATTAACATCCAGTCCTTGTGTGTCGTGCACCCTCACCACTCTTTTGACAACCCCACATGAACTAATAGCAGCAATGACGTCATCATCTGTATCAGTACTGGTAATACCAGATACACAAACAGCCCTTTTAGCATCAATACCGTACATTTGTCCAACATCCATTTTTCTT
>NW_027664979.1:0-40000 GCF_963921795.1 Nannobrachium achirus
TTTGCTTACAATATTGAAAAGGAGCAACAACATGGGAAAACCAAATCCATCCTACCGACTAGTCTGTTTGGTTTCCTGCAGGGTTGATTTCGTTGACTAAAACTATGACGAAAAAAATGACCTTCTTTCACTGGCGGGAACTTAATAACAACAAGCTATGACTAAATATATTGACAATTTCGTCAACAAACTAGAGAATATTGTTCCTTCAAAACAATTGTGGGCTCGCTTCAAGCCAAAAAACAATGGCTATAAAAGTACAAAATAAAGCATAGCGTAAGTTTATGCAGGGCATGGGAGTCAAGTCGCCGCCAGTCTGAGTGTCGGTTGTCAGTCAGCTCTGTTCTCATACCTCATTAACATATCTGCTGGTCATTATGTCACATGACTGCCATACTCCAATCAGAGCTCTCAATCAGTAGGGAAGGCTCCTTTAAATAGAGCTTGCTTTCCCTACCAATGCTTGGTTCCGAAGCTTCGGAATCATTTGCTGCTTGCTGCTGCGGCTGCTCTACTCTCTGGTTCTGCTCGAAAGCTTGGTGATACCATATGGTTCTGCTTTAGATACTGCTTACTGCCGTGCTGCTTCAATAGCAATGCTAGCCTGCTTTTATATCTGTTGCTATCACTATGCTACTGCTAACAGTATTATGCCTAATGTTAACTACAGCTATCATGATGCACTACTTCATTAGTTCTCATTTACGTGTTTACTACTACTCATAACTTGAACAAGGTCTCATCTAAAATGTGTTACTAGCATGCTTGCTTCTCAGAAGAGAAAACATTTCAACAGTATAGCATATGCTAACAGTGGTAGTAGTGGAAGCTTCAAATTGTTTGTAGCAACATAAGCTAACAGCATGCTTTGCTCTACAGTGCACCCCGAACCATGATGGCATTGGCTGTGATTTGTGCTGCCTAGAACAGTATGTGAACTGTTGTTCCTGCCCAGCTTCCAGTGCTGTTTGTCTCCAGCAGATGCCACACTGGGTTTCTTAAATCTTTAATCGCAGGGCTACACTCTGCAAACACCAGCTAGTTCGGCAGCTAATCCAACATGTTGGCCGGTGTGGCCATACTCCCTTCAGATGCATGGCTCCATGCAGGGATTCCCATCCTGCTTTAAACAGGTGTAGCCTATGCTATTATTGATATCATGCATGGATGATATTCTGATGCTATTGCTCACTTCTAATATATGCCTCTTTTCCCAACATTGCTGCTAATCATATACTAATGCTACTTTTACTCTGCAGGCAGGTTGGAACTACTGAGTATATTTGTGTATTAAGATTAATGCTTTGCTCATTCAGGAATCATGTCAAGTGTTTACAGGAGTAGCACTGCCCCTTTAAGGGCAGAGCATAAGGGGAGGTGGCTGCGTCTGGGCCTGTTTGGCCATGCAGAAGCCTGAGTCCGAGTGTTTGTTGGGGACCTGTCCTTGAGGAGTGGTTCAGCTAGTATTCGGTAAGAATCTTGAATCAAATATTGATGCTTAGATAATTCAGTGGTACAGCATTTCAAGATGTTAGAAGTTTTATGGAGGGGGTTTAAATGTTTAATGGTTAACATATGCCTTTCATGGGTGTAAGAACTTGTTACCATGAGAGAGATTGTCATGTGCTACAGTTGAATTAGTCCATATTCAACTAACTGCCACTACTTGGAGTAAAGTAGGTGAGATTGCGGCATTCAAGCGAGGATCAAACACGCGCACTCTCACACTTGCTTAAGTATGGAAATGAAGGTTCTTGCACAGGTGATTATTTGGCTTTATAAACACCATAGTTAATGTCCTATGTGGTGGAATGGTGGAAAGTTGATAAGGGAGGTTGTTAAATGGGCAATGCATCATGGGTAGTGTAGTCTATGTACTGCTACCATACACATTCACACTGTTCTCAGTCTAGCAGTGTTGCCAGGTCTGCCCATTATAAGCAACTCGGTCTTGTTTCCCCATAACTTCTAGTTGTGGGTTGTTTTGTTCGGGCTTGTTCTGAAGTAAAGTTGCTTATTTGGCTTGCTTTCAACATCCTTCCAACATGCTTCCTGTTAGAATCAGCCTAGTCTGTGTGCAGAGTGGGTTAATTCCCTTTTTGAGCCACATGAGGTCAAGCAGCTACTGTGTGTGTAGTGTGGGGAGAGTTGAAGACTTGTTAGAAGGTTGCATGGGAAATGTACAGTTGCATGATGGTACAGTTCTACTAAAAGGAGATCCTAGGAAGCTCTCCCTATTTACTCAGGAACCTTTGAGAGAGAGGTTTGAGTGAGAGGAATATTCCAGCATGGTGAGAGGCTTGTTCACTGCTAAATGCTAATGTTAGCGCATTTGGAACCTTTGAGTTGTATAGAGTAAGAGGATACATTCCAGCATGGGGAGAGGCTTGTTCACTGCTAAATGCTAATGTTTGAGGCTAATGCTAGTAACTCAGGGGTTGTCATTGTCTCATGCTACAACGCTAGCATGGCAACACTGGGATAGCCATGTGAAAAGCTTGTTCACTGCTAAATGCTTATGTTAGCGGCTAACGCTAATGTCTTGTGCTACAAACGCTAGCATGATAACACTTAAGTGGCCATGTGAAATGGATAAACTGAGTTGATTATTGTATCTATGCACAGCCAGTACATGCTGAACGTTGTTCGGAACAGCGTTAAACACTTGTTCTGTAATTTTGCACACTGAAAGGCTCTTCGGTGTAAAAACTATTTACTGCAGGCTGGCTGTTGCTTTGACTCTACCATTTCTCTGTATGCTCAACTTATGCTCATGCTAAAGCTGCTACATGTCTGTTGCTAACAACATGTTTCATTTCCAGGCTTCTTTCTTTATCAGTCGTGCTGCTATCTCGGATGCTACAATGATCACATAATTGTGCTAATGGCTTGCTGCTTCAGTCAGATACTATCATGTGTCCTATAATTTCAGCTATTGCTAGCTCCACTCAACCTGCTGCTGCCTGCTAGCATAACTGCTAATAATTACAGCTAATGCTACTGCTAGTTAATGCTGACATCATGTTTAACTTTACAACTCATGCTAAAGCTGATACATGTCGGTTGCTAACATCATGTTATCATTACAGCTCCATGCCGGAGCTGCGGCATGCCCACTGCTACGGCCTCAGGTTTTATCATTGCAGCTTCAGGCTAAAGCTGCTACATGTTCTGCTAAATTGTGTTTTTCTTTATAGCTTCTTGCTGAGGCTGCTACATGTCTGCTGCTAACATGTTTAACTTTTCAGCTTCATACTGGAGCTGCTGCAGCATTTCATTGCAGCGTTGTGCTGCGTGCTTTCTGCTAACATGTTTATCTTTATAGTTCGTCCACTACTATATAATACCATGAGGCCAGTCAGGAGCCGGTCGGCACTGCAGAGGGCATTGCTACTACAGCTTCAGCTAACGCTACTTCTGCTGCAACCATGAGCCCGCCTGCCTGCATGCTGCCTGTACTCCCGCCTGCCTGCACGCTGCCTGCCCGCCTGCTGCACACCCGCCCGCCTGCCTGCTGCGCGCCCGCCCCCTGCTGGCCCGCCTGCTTGCACGCTACAGATTCGGCAGACGGGAGTGGCTGCCTGCCTGTTTCATGAGCGACATCCATGTGTCGGGAATGGGATGATCGAGGATTCTGGATCGAGGATGCTCACCTGGACCTCCTCCCGAGCCATGAAAGGCAGGTCATTCGTTAATCAAACTGCATCTTCATCTAAAGGCATAATTATATGGCTGATAAGTCAGATGTATTATATAGATTGCATGGTTGTATTATAATTAATTATAATTATAATAATGATCGTTGCAACAAGGCTCAAGATGATTCTAAGTATATTCAAGTCTCTGCAGCACCTTATGATGGTATGAGTTAATTGATATTCAGCCGGGTAGTGCAACAAGGCAATCCAGTCTACGTTCTCAACTAATACTACTTTTTATCCTCCATTTCATGGTATCTGCGTGGCCTCTGGCGAGGCAAGCTGTATCAAGCGACTTCCTCTTACTATACCCCTTGTGCACAAACTGGTGGCTCACTTAAGGCAGGGGTGTTTCGGTGCATATGTTGATTTGTTACTAGAAACAGTTTTCTTCTCTGCTTTCTACGGGTTTCTCAGGTGTGGGGAATTTACCTCTAATACAGATCGCTTTGATCCTCTTCACGACCTTAGCATGGCAAATATCACGGTCGATTCTCACATGTATTCAATATTTCTCAAGCACTCTAAAACAGACAAGGAAGGGACAAGTAATTATTTCTCAAACTAAAACCATGTTTTGTCCTCTGTCCTCCATGGTCCGGTACCTGCAAAAGCGTCCCCTGGCGAGGCAAGACTAGCCCCTGTTCCTGACGGACAAGGGGAAGTCAATGTCAAGGGCATGGTTACGGCCAGACTCCGTCTCCTCTGCAAAAGATGCGGGATGCCTCCAGAGCTGTACACGTCCCACTCGTTCCGCATCGGCGCAGCAACATCAGCAGCCACCCTGGTCCCAGCTTCAACACTCAAAGTCATGGGCCGCTGGTCGTCAACAGCGTTCGAACGTTACATTCGGCCAGGGACAGCGGACATTCTGGCGGCCCAAAAAGCCATGGGCGCGATGGAATGAGGAGTCGGTCTATCCGAAGCAACAAGGTGGTGGCACGGGCAGCGCAGCTGGTAGGGATTAGGCTACTCCATGCAGGTTGATGTCCAATAAACATAGGTAACTTTAATTAGCTCACTCTCCTTAAGCGCGGTGCACAGCTCAGTAAAGTAAATTAAAAGTAAAAGTAAATTAAAATAAATAAATAAAAAATAATAAAATACAAATAATTATCAATCATGCAATTAAATTAATCCAAGGCCAGCAGGGGAGCTTCCCGGCTCGAATGGCCTTTCTTCAAGAACATCTGCTTCTTAAAATAGGCTAATCATTCAAGAATAGGCGAAGCTTCGCAGCTACACAGAATAGGTACATTTTCACTATCCATAGAATGATCTCTCTTTAAGATGCAGCTGTATCTTTTTTGCATAAGTTAAATAAATTCAACGTAGAGATCGCAGCCAGCGGCTGTTCACATAGTTACTGCTAAGCGTTAGGATGGCTTCTTTGTGGTAAAGACTCTGCAGTCTTTTTGCTTTAATCATATAGAAGTCTGCAGTGGCGCTCTGCTGCTTCACATAACCAGAGTCTGACTGACACAGGTTTTATGTGGCGTTGGGTTCCGTGTTTTGGGGGGTTTTAAAGCACTCTCTGGTTGGCCGAGCCCTGCCAAGACAGAGAGCAAGCTCATTAGTTTTGGGGGGTATTGCTGCGTTCCCTGATTTTGCTTAGCATGCTCAGAAATGCCTGCACAAAATTCAGGGAGCATCTCCGATCGCGGAGCCCTTCAAACGCCAAGTTTAACTGTATTCCATTTATGCAATAAATGGTTAAATATCCTTGCCAATATCTTGCCGAGTCTATCTGTTCATTATGTTATTAATTGTTATATTCTTGACGTGAATGTTCCTGCCTAAAATAAAGCATAGCGTAAGTTTATGCAGGGCATGGGAGTCAAGTCGCCGCCAGTCTGAGTGTCGGTTGTCAGTCAGCTCTGTTCTCATACCTCATTAACATATCTGCTGGTCATTATGTCACATGACTGCCATACTCCAATCAGAGCTCTCAATCAGTAGGGAAGGCTCCTTTAAATAGAGCTTGCTTTCCCTACCAATGCTTGGTTCCGAAGCTTCGGAATCATTTGCTGCTTGCTTCCTCCTCCACCCCAGCCTCCACCTTTGCATGATCACTCTGGCTAAGCTCAAATACTTGTGATTGTCTGATTAAGTTACATGTCAATGTGGTTAAGCAAGTACTGTGATCTTGTCTAAGTTTCATGTCATGTTGTTAAGCTCATACTGTGATTTTGTCTAAGTTCATGTCAATGTTGTTAAGCTCAATACTGTGATTTGACTATGTTGCATGTCACGGTTATTGCTATTTGCTATTCTATCCCTATGGGGGGTATTGCTGCGTTCCCTGATTTTGCTTAGCATGCTCAGAAATGCCTGCACAAAATTCAGGGAGCATCTCCGATCGCGGAGCCCTTCAAACGCCAAGTTTAACTGTATTCCATTTATGCAATAAATGGTTAAATATCCTTGCCAATATCTTGCCGAGTCTATCTGTTCATTATGTTATTAATTGTTATATTCTTGACGTGAATGTTCCTGCCTAAAATGTCAAGATCGCAGGCAGTGCTCTCTTTGACGTTACTGACGCAATCGGACGCTGCATGCATGATTTGAGGCATTTTGTTCCATAAAATATGTTATGCAAAAGTTGACCCGCTGGTGGCGCTATAACAGGCCAATGTGAGAGGGGTGGCATCTGTTCCTTGACCTAGTGGGAATGTGCTTGCAAGATTTCACGCACATCGCAGGCTGTGTTCATGATTTGAGGTTTTTTTGGCCACTTTATCGCTGCTTGTAGCTATATTTATTATTATTATTTTTTGTGTGCACTTCATAGGCATGTTAGATAAAGATCCTTAGATTGTGTGTAGAATGTTTCATGCAAATTGCGGGAAAAAAATCCTAGAATAAAAACGCGTTTAAGCGTTTCACAAACTGCTCAAAATGATACAGCGCCCCCCCCCCCCCCCTTTGGCCAATTGGGGTAAGATTGGTTTTAGTGATATTTGGACTAACACTCTACATCTTTGCCAAATGACTTTGCATGTATGATTTAGAGGCAGAAGAATAATTTGCTTAAAACTGCAATATTTATTGAATTATTAAAAAAGAATGTTTCAATTTAAAAAAAATCCGATCCGACAGATCTTTAGATATTGGTCCAAAGTTGACGCGAAAATTCCAGAATCACTTGCTCACTTTACCTTTTGGCTTATAACTCTTCAACCGTAGGTCGGAAAATTAAATGTATTGTTTCCCTGGATTCCTTGGGTCATGACGCATCTCCCCATATAGGCCACGCCCATTTGCGTAGGGATAGATTTTCCGCCATTTTGAATTTTCTTCAAAACACACTTTTTGCTCCTTTTCCTACATATTTTCTCCAAATTTCACAAAAATCGGTACACATGATCTATGGACCCATGCGATAAACATATTCAAGCGATATTTCGATACTTCATAGCTTCGTTCCGTAACACGCTTCCAAAGTTAGCGGGAGGGAGCCGTTTAGCAAAAAATAGCCATAAATCACAAAGGAAAGATCCAGTCAACACCAAATTTTAAAGTGATCCCTGGCTAATACGACAAATATGCCTTAATACATTATAATAGTCCTCTATAACTACAATGTAAAATTAAAAACACCTTAAATATTTTATTTCTCCTAGAAATAACGAATCTTTCACTCAATAGGGGAAATGCCTGTCGCAAGTTGATGATGTCATAAATGTCATGTGTGATCTATCCCTATGGAATTTACGGCATTCATGTGCACAAAACACATTTGAAATATTGATTTGATGCTCATATTAACCATAGGAAATATTAAGTTTGTTTTTATTTTCACATGCATGCCATAAATTCCATAGGGATAGATCACACATGACATTTATGACATCATCAACTTGCGACCCTGTTAAGTTAAAGATTAGCTATTTTTAGAATAAATAAAATATTTAAGGTGTTTTTAATTTTACTTTGCAGTTATAGAGGACAATTATAATGTATTAAGGCATATTTGTCGTATTAGCCAGGGATCACTTTAAACACAAGTGGCGGGTGGTATACTGAACGTATCCCCAAAAGCATTTCCACTTCGACCCATAGGGGGCGCCACAAACGCGCAAATACGTAACCGTTTCGTGCCAAAACACGTTTTTCAGGGGGAACGACCCACTCAGAACGAAACACAAACGATCTCGGGAGCGACGTGACAACGTAATCGCCTTGCGAAACTTGTGGGAGGAGCCTATTTCTTAAAAACAAGAAACCTATCCTTACATCAGGAACGCAGGATCCGACCGGCACCTTTTCGAATCGCGCGTCGCACGGGTCAACACTAAATTTCAACCACAGGTTGGGGGTGGCATACTCAACGAATCCGCAAAAGCATTTACACTCGGCCTCATGGTGGCGCTATAACGGCCCACTTGCCTTGTAACTCTTGAACCGTAGATTGGAAAATGTAATTTCTTTTTTCCCTGGATTCCTTGGGTCAAGACGCATCTCCCCATATAGGCCACGCCCATTTGCGCCAGGATAGATTTTCCGCCATCTTGAATTTTCTCCAAAACACACTTTTTGCTCCTTTTCCTACATATTTTCTTCAAATGTCACATCGGTACACATGATCTATGAACCCATGCAATGAACATACTCAAGGTATATTTCGATAGTCCATACCGTTCGTTCGTAACGCGCTTCCAAAGTTAGCGGGAGGGGCCCGTTTCGCAAACAATAGCCATAAATCACAAACAATAGGTCGAGTCAACACTGAATTTCAACCACAGGTCGGGGGTGGCATACTCAACGAATCCCCAAAAGCATTTCCACTTCGACCCGTAGGGGGCGTCACAAACAAGCAAAACGTAACCGTTTCCTGCCAGAACGCGTTTTTCAGGGGGACCGACCCTCTCAAAACGAAACACAGGCAACTTGGTGGATGGTCTCACAGTCCAAACCGCTGCACAAGGTTGCACATTTAGCGAGCTGCAGGCACACTTGTAAAAATTTACTCTGTCAATTCTAGTTAAGTGTGCCTGCCATGCAGTGGCAGAAACACTTATTGTAATCGCTCAGGAAAACTTTGGCGCGTAACTAGTCCCGCACCATTTTCGCCACCCCCATAATATATACATCAAAACGTGCGGCTCGGTCGGGAATGGTGTGCTATTACCTTTCGTTCCGATCCGCCTTACCCAGTGGTGCTTTGGGAATTTTTTTTCCGGGCGGACGGTCATTTATTGACGTCACGTGCACGCGCGTGCACGCGCCTCTAGAGGCTATTTAGATAGAAAGGATGTCAGCAGATCTAATGGTGGGAAAACAATAGTTTTCTAGTCTTAATTACATTTGCATTGTTACTTAAGATTTTATGTTCTACTTTCTTTAAATTCATTTAGAAAATACAGCGCTGCAGTAGGATAGAGAAACAAAGTTTGCCTTGAACGAATCTCAAACACTAAATACCACAGTAATGGATGAGGACACACACACATCGACACATGCACATGCAGTCACAGCTGGAAACCTAAGTAGGCTATATAGTCTATCCATATGAATAGAGGCTTGAGGACGCTCACACATTCACCACTAGAAACCTGTTATGCATAGTAGTAGCCACTGATTAAAGTATTGCTTGTAGTTATCGCGGATTCGCGGGGTGGGGGGTTGTCGCGGCTCTCGCGGGGGGGTATGCACACGTTTACACGCTCGTGCACCGTTCGGTGCCGTCCGTGCGCGTGCATGTGGGGAAATATTTCCGGCCACACGGCGTCCGGTCGCGTCCGGCCCCCAAAGCACTACTGGCCTTACCATGGCGACGTAATCGGCAAAAAACTACGCTTAATTGTCCCCATTGACTTATAATGGGACAATGCAAGAAATCACATTCAAGTATTTTTTCTCTCGCAAAGCATAGGAGCCACAGTTTCAAACCTCGGAGAGGAGATTCATAATGATTTTAAGAATGTATCGAAAAATAATTACATCACTCGGCCTCATGGTGGCGCTATAACGGCCAACTTTACGTTTTGCCCCATAACTCTTGAACCGTAGATCGGAAAATTTAAATTATTTTTTCCCTGGATTCCTTTGGGTCAAGACGCATCTCCCCATATAGGCCACACCCATTTGCGCCAGGCTAGATTTTCCGCCATCTCGAATCTTCTCCAAAACACACTTTTTGCTCCTTTTCCTACATATTTTCTTCAAATCTCAGAATAATCGGTACACATGATCTATGAAGCCATGCAATGAACATACTCAAGGGATAATTTGATAGTCCATACCGTTCGTTCGTAAAGGGCTTCCAAAGTTAGCGGGTGGGGCCCGTTTCGCAAACAATAGCCATAAATCAAAAACAAAAAGTCAAGTCAACACTGAATTTCAAGCACAGGTCGGGGGTGGCATACTCAATGTTGAGATATGCTCTCCCATTATATTTATTGTTGTATTTATTATTGTGTGTATTGATGAACTTTTATTGTGAAAGCTGGACAGGCAGTAATTGTTGGCCCTATTTAAGGCTGTCTTAATAAACCACCCCAGTTTGTGTGTCGACTGGTTCCAGCATGAAGCTGATGTCTCCCTGTCTGTTCTTTGTTTGATTATCCTCTGTCTATTTCACTTTGAGTATTTCTGGTACAAGTATAGTTTCCTGCAGAGCAAAACTTAACAGGTTATGGGCACCAGTTTAACCAGGTAGTACCAACTTTTTATTCGAGGTGAAAAGTTTGTAGCCGTGCTAGGCTAACAGCATGGCCATGTGGGCTCCGAGTAGCCGTTGGACCCGGCTTGTTTTTGACGGAGATGAGGAGAAAGGAGACAAGACTGACAAGGGTAAAAATGCCTTGGCGTATGCAGAGTTGCTCCAGTTTCTGCATGACAAAAGCGTGTCGCTTGTAATGCGTGAATCGGCTGATGATGGTCGCAAGGCGCTAAAAAGGCTGAAACGTGTTCTAACCAAAGTACAAAACAGCTTAATTAGGCATCTTAGTTAGGCATCATTACATCATTTATTTGTCATCATTTAATAAAAAAATCACACCCGTGTGAAGTGAGCGGTGGTCATGGAGGCTGCGCATGTGTGTGCGTGTGCGTGTGCGTGCGTGTGTGTGTGTGTGTGTGCGTGCGTGTGAGAGAGAGAGAGAGTATTGCAGTTGATGCTCAGACTAGACTCAACAGCACCCTCTCTGGTCACTGAGTGGTAGTTCAGGCTACATACACACATACATACATACTCAGATACATACACGGATACACACACGGCCATGCTATGGAGCGGTCTACCACCGCTCAAAAAAAAAATGGTAATAGCTTAAAAGGGGAACAGTGGAAGTAAAGGCAAATCAACAATAAGATACGATCTATCTATGGGCCAGTGCAAGGAGCAAGGGGGGGGGGGGGGGACAGGTCGGCCGACCCAGGAAGTGGTTCTCTCAAGTCAACACGGCAAAATCAATAAACACAAAACAAGTAAATAACATCATCAACCACAGCAAAATGGATTACCACAACCCTGGGCGGCCGTCCCTGTCCCAAACATATAGGGCTCCAGCACCATGGCCTAATAGAAAGAAGTAGTATTAGAATGATTCACAATAGTTCCAGGACAGAGCTTGTTTTCACTACTGGAACTAATGACTGCCGTCTGCTTACTATGGCCTAGTGCCAGGTAGTTGTCAATAAATCAAACAGGTAAAATAAAGAAACTCAACACAATAAGCAACAAGCAAAATAGCGAACAATAGCGTTGGCCGTGAAGCCGGGCTATGGACCGCCGCATGGAGCCGCACGAGCAGCGTGTCCTCGCGCCGACAGCCGGCGAGTTTATGGATGGAGGAAGAGTTGTATCAGACCTTTCGTTTTCGTTAATGGCTCGTAACCTTACGGTCCGCAAAGCAGCAGTTTCAATGGCCCTGAAATAGGCAACAAGCGGCCCTATTAGTTTACCAGTTATACTGCATTAAGTTCACAAAAACAGAATAGAAAGATGAACACCTACCATTTTAATGCGAGCAGCACTCACAGAGTCCCGTCTGCGCAGCGGTCCCCGGGAGGACGTTAGTAACTGGAATAATACAAAGCCCAATGTTTAATCTGGTGAACACACCAAACCAACATATAAGGCGGAAAGGGAGGAATGCCAACCTACCTAATGTGCGTGGCGATTGATCACTGCACAACCAAGCAGGAAGCTCCCGACAGAGCGTTTGTAGCATCATAGCTAAAAGACAACACCCGGTCACGGTCAAGTTCAAGTTTAAAGTTCACTATGCAATGTACAATGTATTTACATGAACCGCAAAACCTGGAAACGTACCTTCACTGAGCAAATTAATGTGGCGCTGAAGCCCATCAGGCCAGCATGAGCTGGAGGGCACCTTCAGTGTGCCCCACTAGCGAGAGGAGACAACCATCTAACTCACAGCTGAAGACCATGCTGCTTAAATACTGGTTTCAATCAGGCAACTAACAAGGGGGAGGAGGATGGGCAATGGGAACCAACGCCCATACTGCTACACAAGCAAGCAGAAAATAAGCCATGGGATGGTATTCCTGGGAGCACTACAGTAGTTTTGTCTGCCAACTATGTGACCCCAGACTGGCTGGTATGTGAAATAACATAAGCATGCGTTGATTTTGTTTTTAAAACCTAATGGTTATTACTGTATGCCAATATGATTAAACTAGCGTTGGGTAACCAGAGAGTGGGCACATGAGAACCAGGTAGACCTACAGTATATGTTTTGGAAAATTGAGAGAAATAAAATATAGGCCTACACTACATGATTTTAAGGTAATAGGACGTGGCCCAAAGACACCCGAATTAATATTGTGAAAGGAAAAATATGATTTAATATAGGAAAATAGCTGTGTGATAGATTTCTAAATAAATGTAACTACTAATTTGTTTCTAAAGTAACCAGAAGAGTCATGTCATTCACATAGTGGCGTGTCAGGATTTATATTCTAAGCTTCAGGCCAACCATGGAGTGAGGCACTCCATGGTCTCCTCACCTGTCACCAGAATGTCGTGTCCTGTCATCTAACTGTTCCTGACTAAAGCCTTATATGGATGTCTCTGATTTACCCCTGCTATTCCTGTATTCCTGTATTCCTGTCAGTGTATATAATGGGACCATGCCTGAGAAACAGGAGGCACAGTTAAGCATGCGTGTGTCTCAAAGAGCTCTTGTGTTAATATATTGTTAAATAAATATTGTACTCATTGCACTTTCACCTTCTGGAAATTCAGTTTATTTATATTACTATTCAAATAGTATGATGCTTAAAGAATTCCATAACAAGTGGCGACTCTGGTGGGACCGGCATAATCTGTCTGTCAGCTTTTCTCTTTTTCTGTACAGGACACACTGGCTATTGATTCAGAGCAGCTGACGGACAGGGATCGCCGGTCGAACTTAACCGAGGGTGAGAAGTGTCGTGATATGCAATATTTTAAAAGGCCAGACGTGGTCATTGTAATTGCATGTACCCAGGACAGGCCACGACATGTGTGCGGCTGTCATACTTGCATGAACAAAATTTAATAGAGAGATGCCTTGCATGTATAGAAGGTTTCTACCGTATCTCGGAAGAATAGGCCTACTGTTTAAACGTACAGTAGCCTACCTGTGTAATTCGGGGTGAAAGCTAATACATAGCTCCACTTGATCGTGGGTTGTTTCTGTTAAAGTACAGTACCTGTAGGAAACCGAGGAAATGATTATCGATTGGGGAATCGCCTTTCGGCAATAATCATCTCGGTATAGAATATTGCATGACGAAATATTCTCTAGGACGCCGCACGTGGGCGGGTAACTTTGGGATGACTGCATACGTCCATAGGCTATCCTGTGAAAGTTGCTCACAGAGGGGGGATAAATATAATATGAATTTATTATATTACATGGTAATGATAGTAATTATGCTTTTATGATAATCAACTAGAAGTGGGTAGTTGAAACCAGAACCAAAATAGGAATCGGTAGGCTATTATGTTTTCTTTTCTCTGTCTGGGGTAAAAATGGCCTGGAGAATAAGAAGGTCTTATGTCATTAGGACATTGGGTAGACCGTACATGGGTTTTGCCACCTTAAATATTTTGTGGAAAGCGTAAGACTCGAGCTGCTGGGGGTGTGAATGTGAGTATGTAAAATGTAAGGAAATACATTTTTGGCCTATATCAAATAACTGATGCTAGTGTAAAAAATACCAGGCAACGGGAGAGTCTGTTACCTTATGTAAATAGTCAGTCGTGGTCGAGCGATCAATATATCTGAAATGAAGAAACTGTTTGGAGGGAATGCTGGAGTTTCAGTTTGACTGGTAATAAAGAATCCCCGACCATCATGGTCGGCTGGGAAAAACGGCTTTCCGGTGATTTTAGGCTATAATGTAAGCCTATAGACTTCAAATTACACATTATTATTTGTCTAAAGTGTTAGAGCTACAACAAAACCCCTATTATAATTAGTCTAGACCTGTCAAACTCTTGTGAGTCTGTCTGACACGGCAGCTGAGCTGCCTGCTTCGGTTGCGTTCTATTTTCGCCGTACAACAGTTACGCGTGGTGGGGGTTGACAGAGCGCCTATGTGAAATGAGCAGAAATAGCGTTAGCAGAATGAAGTTTCCGGCGCTGGTCTCTTCAGAATAAGAGTACCCCTAAAAGCCGGCTATAATAATACATTATGTACTGCACGTTAGGTTTGAAGCTCTTGGAGCCTGGCTTATTTCTGCCGGCTCCCAGATCGGAAATGTTCTTTCTGCTCACTTCACGGACCTTGTCAGAGCTACAAGCTGACAGCACGGTGAAATGCGCTGCGCTGTGAGCTTGTAGGTCTGCTATTTTTAAATGAGATACAGGGTCACAGCAGGCACGGGTTCCTTTGCTGGCTATTTTAGAAGCGTACCGCACCGGCCATACGAAGAAGCGTATAGGCCTACATTGAGGAGACGATTGTTCTCGTGCGTCAACGCTTGCATAATCATACAGCAAAGGAAACCTCGGCACAATTAAATAGACATTATTTGATTTGACTCAAAAACCCAGGGACATTGAGCTCGTTATGACAGACCTGGTGAGAGTAGGATATTATAAGGCTGTAACAAAATAGACCACTGTTAATAGTGTAAGATCAGCTGTTTTCAAGGCATGTTGGAGGATATATTGATTGTAATGATTAATGAAGGTTTAATTTTGTCTTAATATTTAAGTAGAACATAGTGGATGTATACTGTAGCTGCAGTGATTGAAAACTAGGCTATAGTTGTGACAGAGTAATCCCATTGTTTGGTAAACAGTGATGTTTAAAAGTTAAGGGATGTATTTATATTTATGTGAGGACCAGATGAGTCTGGGTTGACCTCTAAAAAAAAAGAAAGAAAAAAAAAAAAAAAAAAAAAAAGAATTAACCCACTGCGGAGATACTTTCTGACATGGGATGTCAATAGAGTCATGGGTTGGTTGATATGATTTACCAGTGTTATATTAAGTTGAAATAAGAATCTGGACGAAGTGGGTGTGCTGTAATTGGTGGGTGAGGACCACACCACAGACATGTTAGTGGACGTTTCTCAAGAGTTTAATAGTTCATTGAAAGACAGCTGGGGCTGTGATTGTCATTAGGCTATTTTTTGTCTTGGGTAGAAGTAAAGAAACAGGTGCCATACTTTGAAGTAGTGACAGCTAGGGGCGGTGCAAGACCCCTGCTGTGAGGGTGACGTTCGAATGCGTGTCAGTCTGGGTGGAATGGCTAGTTCAATGTTTGGGCCTATTTTGCCTTTGTACGCTCATTTGGAAGAAGAATGTAACTTATTTCGGCCAGAGAACTGAAGAAAAGATTGTCTAAAATATATACTATAGCTTTGCATTTTAGCTGTTATGGTGTCAAGTTAGAAGTGACCATATAAACTAATGAACATTGATTTAAAATAGGCTGTAGTCAGCTTGTTGTCAGGCTGTTATCTTTGCAGATCAGGCAAGGACTAAGGGTGAAAAATAAACAGTAGTGCAAAATAAATATAGTTGGCTAAAACCTTTATTAACTGTATTTAAAAGAAAAATGAGTTGCCGATCGGCCAGTATATTTTCACACATCTACTTCGGCTTGGGGGGAAGACCAGTGTTCAAAGGAGCACTGCTTCTAGTTTATTTCTGGGTCTAAGCAGGGACATGACAATTTCTTTGAGAAAAGGTAAGCTAACTGATTGTTTACATGACTAGCTTTTGAGTGGAGATGTAACATATAAAGGTATCTAGAAAAGTGAGCTGACAGATAAGTAGGCCTACAGTTAATATTGTAAAGTGAAAATTATCCAATATATTTGGGTTTTCCCATGTGCAAATAGACAAAAATATCATCTACTTTTGTACCTGTTATTAATGAAGACAGCATAGTTCTGTTGTCAGATCTAGAAAACTGACTGTAAGGGGGTTAGTATGAGTGCCTGTGCCGAACCGTTACTATAAAATATGCAAGAGTCAAGACCTCTAGAAAGTACAGTATACATGTGTGACAATTATCTCACAGCGGCTGTTGGGGGGAACACTGTCTGTTCATGGCATAGATTCTGTGTAAATATAATTGCCTGACATTTCCCACTTAATTACTATCATTGAAGTTATAATTAAATACCGTAATAATGTGGATAATCGTAGCAAAAATATTGTGAAGTTGTGTTGTTTTATCATAAGGGGAAAAGCCACGTCTTCAACACATAGACATGAGGAATCCTTTGCTCCGCTTACTGCATGTCCATCAGAGGTTCACCTGTCGCTTAGAGCTATACTGGGAGAGGGTAAACAAACACAATCACGTTGACAGTCTGAGAATCAAGAAAGACTGGTTCTGCATCTGGAGGACACGTGTTGGACAGGGGACAACATGACACTGAGAAGGTTACTCAAAGGACATTTTGGGACTGCAAGAATCCCAAAACACTACTTAAGCCAGAAGCATGGCTTTGACTCTGTGGGGGGCACACAGAACACAGAACTTTCCTAAGGAACATGAAGGGGACATTGTGTGAACACTTTGAACGGACTAATCACTATGTTTTTTTCCCGTGGGGTGTTTGTAGTGCTTCCTCTCTCAGTGGGGTGCGAACGTGACAGGGGGGAACGATGGTGAGGCCGTAGTAAATTGGTGAGTACCTATAAGGAAGGATTCATTGAAAATGATTAGTGGCTTGGCTTCCATATGGGAAAAAAATACAACTCAATAGTCTAAATGTCTACTTAAAGGGACAAAGGATAAATATGGTCCTAACCAAAACCATATTAGATAGGACATTTATATAGATAGGACATTTACTTATAACTCAGGAAATATATAAATAGGACATTTACTTATAACTCAGAAAATATTGTTTAAAGAACATGTAGTTTTTGAAACCATGATAGTTTGAAAAAGTGTTTATGGACAAAAGCGTTCTGTAGATTGGAACCCTATTTAAAATACTCTATAGTTAGTATGGCCATAACTATATATATTGGGATGGTTTTAAACCGTTCAAGGCATAACACAGTCTGCGAAGAGAATTGTCCCACTGGAAAAATATGATACCCAAAAAGATAAAGTATTCTTTAACCCTGCACTAGCCATACGTAGTCCTTAGGGTTTATAAGGAGGGTCCCAGGGAAATAGTTAAGATTTGTCTAACCGTACAAACCTAATTTTTACACTTACATAGGATGAGTGTTGCATTGCCCTAATTACTATACCCATAATGTTAGATAATCTAAAACAGTGGTTCTCAAACTGTGGTACATGTACCACTGGTGGTACATGGGCAACCATTTTGGTGATACTCAACGGAGTTTCCAAAAAAGATAAATAAGGACAAATATATAAATAGAGTGAAATATTTATATTATACTACAGGTAGTACTTCTGACCAAGTATTTTATGAAATGGTACTTGGCGTAAAAAGTTTGAGAACCACTGGTCTAAAATATGACATGGGATTAAGAAAACAACAGGGATATCTGAGTCAGATTGTTTGTTGCCAATATATTCTGAATAAGAGAGCAGGGCCTACATTTTAACTTGTGTTTAAAATAAGCCAATAACATATTCTCCTGTTCTCTTCCAACTCTAAAAAAAAAAAAAAAGAGACATTTCTAAAATAATCCAAAGACCTATACGTAAGCATAACCTAGGAGTGATGCAGGCGTGAGGAACTATAGGAGTTCAATGGACATTTGGCATCTTTCTAGTTTAACTTGGGACTAATGACTAAAATAGAAAAAAATAATGGTGTTTGTAAGTGTATTGACATGTACTCGAGCAAAGTTTAAAGCTGTTTTAGTTAACCTACTAGTGTGTGGATACTGTCTAACTCTGTGGTAGCCAAAAATATAGGCAGGCAGCAAAAATAGTGTTTTATTTTTGGGTTAAATCACAACAGGTGTGGCCACTGACCGTTAAGGTCTGAGGGGGTTCAGTTCAGCAGTTCAAGCTTGTGTCACACAAGGGTAAATGAGAATAGCTGGATAGGAACAGTGTCGTCTTCAAGTAACATTAGTGGACAAGGTCGAAATAATGTCTGTAATTTAGGATTCGAGATTGAAATGGGATTGTACAGGGAGTTGAGTTTGGAGGTACTAAATCCACTCATAGGATATCTATAGGAGTAATGTTGAAACTTGTTAAAATAGTACAGTACATTGCAAAAGCAGATAGGCAATATTGAATTGTACCAATTTCCTACATAAAATAAGGGGAGAGTCCTGTGCCTAGGAAAATAATATATGATGCTAGGGTGAAATATATGTTTATGTACATAAGGAGGGTATATGATTCTAGGAAAAAATATGTGTTTCTATAAAAAAATATATGTCTCTATACATAGGAAAGTCAGTGTGGAGTTTAGTATTTATGTTGTTAAGTCAATTGCGGGCTTAAACCAGTGAACTGGTTGTTGTCTACTTCTATTTTAGTTAATAGGGAATAAATAACGGTGGTTTCTAAGGACGGAAATAATCAGTGTTGAGGGGATAGCGTTTTGTTAGCAAATTGGACCCTCTTATTTAACTAATAAGCACTATCCATGTAGTTCCTGGGAATTTAGTGGATGGAACCCGCGATAGGGGTGGGTCAATGCGGTTGCATTTAGTTTCTGATGAAATGTAGTTTCTGATAGAATGCTACTACACCAGTCTTGTGTCACGAGTGACGTGGCTGTTCCCATGGGGGGGTGTTGCGGTGTTTATATATTTTTGTATCTCCCTGCTCGTGTGATGTTCTTCCGCTGAGCAAGGGGTGTCATACGACCATTGGGAGCGTGCACGTTGTGAGCACTGAGCAAGAGTGCAACGCATCACAAATACGACCATTGGGAGCTGGTACGTTGGGAGCTTGTACTGTAAATCATACTTTATAGATCATCCTCTATTAGAAGGCCAAAATGCTTCAGTTAGGAGAGTGATGAGCGTTATTAGCGTTATATTAAAGACTGGGAACTGGGTTTAGATACCAGTGCTTCTCAAAAGAGGGGGGAGGTAATATATGGAAGGTAATATAAATCATAAAATATATGGATTATAAAAGAAGTATAAGAAGAATTCCTATAAGAAGAATGGTAATATAAATCATAAAAGAAGAACAGGATATGAATTAGCCTTTTTATGAGCATTAGGCTATTAATTATAAGAGGACTAGAAGAGGTTACAATTATAGAATGACTCTAGTACATTTTCAGGTTTGTTGAACTCCTGCTGGGTTAATGACCAGCTGATAGACATGGGAGATACACCCTTGGAGTCACTGTATGTTTGGGAATAACAGGAGCCTGAACCACTGAATTGAAATGCAAGGAGTGGCCACTGAAGGGAATTCAAAGAGTGTAAGTCTGATATGATTGAGTGATACCCGGGTAGAATGAATGGGACAGTGTTTTTTGAGAATCACTGGTTTGTTGGAGAATAATGTTGAATGCATTATACGGAGTATGTTTTCAAAATTAGGATGTTTTCACCTTTGAAAATGAAAGAACAGTCACGCTAACTATATTTTTGATTTCTCTCTATAGGGATCCTGAGTCCCATTTTGGACGGAAATGAAATATATTGTATGTCATGGGATTGTCTAATGAAAGATTGTTTTCTCCCACGAATCACTTAGGCACGGAGAAAGGTGTCAAGTGTTTTAATGCAAAATTGGGTCCTCCCATGAAAGGATTTTCCAATTTTTAGGTGCTGAAATACTCTGGGGGTCTTAAGAGAGAAACACATGTTAAGTTGTGGATGTCTTAACGGATTTCTCTTTTCTTCCCAACATACTGTATGTGTTGTTAACATAAACTAACTAACTAAACCCGTAACAACATGTCTATGCTATGAAATATTGTTGCGTAGATGAAATGTAATTACAGGAGATGTCAAAATGTTTCCAAAAACATTGAGTCAATATGGTAAAAGAACACTCCTAACAATGGAAAAAATGGAAGGAAAGATATGTCAAATATGTCTAAACCCTATGGTAAGAAAATACTTCCACACATTAAGGTATGTAAAAATATAAGGTATCATTCATTATTGCACTATTTATGACCATTTTGTACTACAAATTGAATATTGTTTAAGTGATAAATGCTCCCCATTGCCATGTTGGAAAATACAGAATATTGATGGCTGTATAGATTATAAAAATCATTCTAGGTTAGGATGTGATAACCCTTGGTGCTGAGTTTTCTATTTCCAGTTTTATGAAATCCAATAAATTAAACCATACATGAAAGATGAGACGGAGCCATAAAAATGAGATGTATGGAAACCAAAAGATGTCTGGGAAATCACCATGGAATTGCCGCCTTGCATCCCAACCAGATGAGATGATAGAACTGTGCAAGGGACATACCCTAACTGCCTTGCATCCCATCCACTATGAAGGACGCTGTCAATCCAACTGCTATGAGGACGTTGTGATCGGAAAAGGGGCATGGAAGCCCTGTGTCGTGACATTGCCCAAATAAGGGAAGAAGAGACATTACGAACCAACCTAAGAAGGAACTCATTCATTCAAGTGGAGAAGAGTGCAGGAGAAACACATACACAAACAAAATGCTGGCTTTACGAAGTGATCGCTCAAAAGACTGAGGGTCGTAGGATGGAATTTTACCAAGAAAGTGGTTTTCGCCCCTACCAGATGAAAATGAAACTGATTTTCGATCCTCCTGCAGATGGAAAACAAATCTCATTACATTTAAGGAGGGAATGTGATAGATTTCTAAATAAATGTAACTACTAATTTGTTTCTAAAGTAACCAGAAGAGTCATGTCATTCACATAGTGGCGTGTCAGGATTTATATTCTAAGCTTCAGGCCAACCATGGAGTCCTCACCTGTCACCAGAATGTCGTGTCCTGTCATCTAACTGTTCCTGACTAAAGCCTTATATGGATGTCTCTGATTTACCCCTGCTATTCCTGTATTCCTGTATTCCTGTCAGTGTATATAATGGGACCATGCCTGAGAAACAGGAGGCACAGTTAAGCATGCGTGTGTCTCAAAGAGCTCTTGTGTTAATATATTGTTAAATAAATATTGTACTCATTGCACTTTCACCTTCTGGAAATTCAGTTTATTTATATTACTATTCAAATAGTATGATGCTTAAAGAATTCCATAACAGCTGTTTTAGAGAACTTTATAACCGAAAATACCCAATTTTTTTTTAGTAAGATACAGTAGATTACTGATACACGTGTTATCATATCCTTGGGATGGGACTGTTATCAATATTGTCATGCCTTAGCCAAGGCTCAGTAGTCGGACTACCAACTACCAGTAGCTGGGTACTCCCAATATCAACCTTAATATCAGCCGAGAAGAAAGAAAAAAAAAAAGTTGCTCCCGAAGCGAGATTCGATACCGCTACCAGTGACATCAGCCACCCGACGCTACCGTTCACGCCACTATAGACGATGGAGCTGCGCCGTCTCAGGCGCAGATGAACCCCGTGAGGCGCCGCCGAGGGAGCGGAGCGACCGAGTCGCCGCGCCGAGCGGTGTGAACAGCGCATGAGCCGACTCAGCGGCGTTACCGAATTATGTGCCGTTATGGACAGAATAGTAAATTTTGACCAGGGGACTGCTCAAATAAAGGACTACGTTCCGTTAGTATCCACGTTGTCAAAAATAAGAGCAGACACAAAAACGAGCGATTTCCAGCCGTCTCGTTAGCTCAGTTGGTAGAGCATGGGACTAGTAAAACTCAGACCCGGGTTCGATTCTCACAGGGAGCCACCAGTACGTTATTCCAGAGAACGTGCGTTGGCGCATGCGCATTGCAATGACAAGTCTATGGGTGATAACGGAACTACCAGCTCCTGGTAGTTGGTAGTCTGACTACTGAGCCTTGGCCAAGGCATGACAGGGGTGATAACAGACCCATCCCAAGGGAGGATAACACGGGAATCGGCTGAGATTACAGTACAGTAAGATACAGTACAGCAAGGTACAGTAGAGTACAGCAAAGTACAGGATGGATGTGGATGGATGGATGGATGGATACATGCATGTGGCTGGCTGGATGGATGGATGCATGGATGGATGGATGGATGCATGGATGTGGATGGATGGATGGATGGATGGATGGATGGATGTGGATGAGTGGATGGATAGACGGATGGATGTGGATGGGTGGATGGATGTGGATGGATAGACGGATGGATGTGGATGGATGGATGTGGATGGATGTGGATGGATGGATGGATGGATGGATGTGGATGGATGGATGGATGGATGTGGATGGATGGATGGATGTGGATGGATGGATGGATGGATGTGGATGGATGGATGCGTGGATGCGTGGATGGATGGATGTGGATGGATGGATGCATGGATGGATGTGGATGGATGGATGCATGGATGGATGGATGGATGGATGTGGATGGATGGATGGATGGATGTGGGTGGATCACTGCTGCAACGTAGCTGTGAGCGCCTGCGAAGCAGGCGCGATCTCTAGATGTGAGCGGTCCGTAGGGCCGCGAACCTCTAGTTATAATAATATATACCATCATACCATATTTATTACCATAACATAAATAGTAAGAGGGAATTCAATTAATCCATTGACCAGCCATTGACCAATAGATACACAGCTGATTACGTCACAAAATCTCCTGAAAAAGGTATGTCAGAATTTGGGAGATCACAGCTTTGTATCCATTGACCAGCTTTGCAAATTGGTCAGTCCCCCTCACACTCAAAATAGTTGTTGATATGAAAATATTGAAAAATAAATAAGGAAATAAATTAAAATGAGAAAAAGCTGCTGTTTGATTATTTGGCATGCAGTAAGAATGGCACACATATATACCTATACATGAGAACCATCCGTAGATTCTATGACTATGAAGTGTGTAGAGACATGGTATCAAATTGTAATCCCACTTCATTTTGTTGTATTTGAGGCATATAGTATTAATAGATAGAGGAACTCTGGGGGTAAAAAACTCCTGATTCACAATAAATGGTAAATGGTGCATTTATATAGCGCTTTTATCCAAAGCGCTTTACATAGATTGTGCATTACATTCACCCATACACGCACACATTCATACACCGGTGGCGGAGGAAACCATGCAAGGCACCAACCTACTCACCTGGAGCAATTAGGGGTTCAGAGTCTTGCCCAAGGACTCTTCGACATTAACTCAGGGGGAGCCCGGATTCGAACTGGGAACCCTTCGGGAACCCTTCGTGCTCTAATAGCGGTTTCTCTACCCCTGAGCTATGCCGCTCCAATACAAGCATATTATGACATATTATTCTGGTTTCTTTTGGTTGTTGGTGTATTCCCTATTGACAATCTGAATGGAGCTTGTTAATTTGTATTGATAATGAGCACCTTATCGATCCTGCTTATTGACCCGGGCTTTTATCGAGCCCAGTGTTAAGCACATTTTGTGGGAAGATGTGAGATGACAAATTCTGAACAAAACTGGTATCTTTTTTTATTGGCCAATAGTTGTGTTCATATCTTTCAAAAAATCATTCATTAGTGTGCAGTAAGTGTTAAATGGTTATATATTATGAATAGTACTGTAACAATGTATTGATCGCCTCTTGTCTTGATTATTTAAACATGATGTCATGGGCCGCTATGCTTAATAACACACTTGATAAGCCCAAAGCTTATTGATACCGGGATATCAAGTTTGTAGTAGGCCCTTGTTTTGAGCTCCTTCCCTACCAATAAGTGGAAATGGTTAACTTGTGGGGATATTTCTGCACTTTCATTTCATGACTTTTGCAGTAAAAGCAAAACTACTGACCATCCATTTCATGAAGAGGTCAAGTAAAAGTTATGAAAAAACATTGTCATGGTTTGTACAACCCCTTATTCACGTTATTCCTGGCCCCGCCCCCGGCTTCCTGTTCATATCCTGAAAGAGGCGGAGTCTGAAAAAGCTGGCCTGAAAAACATCATTTGGTTTCCTGTTGTCCTTGCATTAAAGTGTCAGTAGTTGGCGTTCTAGGCTCTGGGCTCTGAATATATCTGGGTTGCCATGTCTGCTTATAAAAAGCAATTTGTGTCTCTAAACAAATAGTTACTTTCTAATATTTTTTAAACCAATGGTGCCCAAATCTTTTCATATCAAGGACCCCAGATCACATATTTGTCCATAGTCGCAGACCCCCATCTGTACATATGTGGTGCCAGGGACCTCCACACAGATTTATGTTGTTAACATTTTTCAAAAATATTCAAAAAAAAGTTTTCCCTCAATATTCTTTAAATAGCAAATATACAAGCTCACAATGTGTTGCAATGTGACACATTTTGAGCTTGCTGATCTGCTATTTTCAAATGTAAATGTAAAGTGGTATAGCCTACTGTAGTTGCTTCTGTTGGGCTTATTTCTTTGGCAAAATCTGGCAACAGACAATTCCATGTCACTTCCTTACTTGGGAGGAAGTGAAAAGATGTTTATGAAGCAGCACACAAAGAAAAATGCTCCAGTGCCCTCTGTAAAAGGAAAATGGCAGCCTCCATAGAATGGCCAGGAATATGGTGAATAGAAGGATTACAGGGGAATTTTCCTTAGGAATGTAATTTCCGTCTATAGAAAATCCTTATATAAAAGGCTGCAGATTCAAAACAGAACCAAATGTTTGCAGTCTGATTGTTTTGGGATGTAGGGACACTACCTGTAGACCATCTGTGCAAGTATGAGGTAAAAACAACCAGCAGGTAGAAAATTACAAAGGTTTGACTTGGACCTCCATCTTTCAGGATAGGTGTTTTTTTGCCTATGTGGTGAGTCCCTTCATGGATCAATTTCATGACTTATGCAGTAAAAGCAAAACTCGGGACAATCCATTTCATGAAAGGGACATCCTAAAGATATGAAAAAACTATGTCGCGTTTTGTTCTACCCCAGGTAGGGGTATGGTCAACTTCTGGCCTATTTTTTCCTCCACTAATAGCTTGTTGAACTTTTTGAAGAGAGGAGCTTCTTTACGAAGCATGTCTATGTTCCAATCCCCAATAATGTATTTTTCAACATTGTCCACCGGTGCTAGGCTCTCCTCCAGTAACTCACAGAAATCATTTTGGTCGGGCGGTCTATATAAATGGCACCGATTAGTATGTTTTTAGCTTTCTTAAGAACCACTTCCACCCATACAGTTTCTATAGAGCTGTGTTGTACAGTAGGTCAGGGCGGGGGATAGTGGGGGACTGTTGTGAACATACATGCATACACCACCACCAAATCTGTTACTTTCTATCATTTCTGATGACTGAGTAGTTGTCAATTTCGATCTGAGAGTCAGTACAGAGTCATCAAGTTTGGTCTCTGAGAAGGTTAGATTTTTTTTTTTTTAATTCAGATCTGATTCAGGCTAGATTTCAGTGACAGACAGTGTAAAACCAGCCTAAAGATGTTTTTCCATTCAAAGTGGATGGTAGATACAGATACAAAAACATATCTGCCACAGATATTTCTTATATCTGTGGCAGATTGTTTTATCTGTATCTACCATCCACTTTGAATGGAAAAATATCTGGAGAAAGAGATTTTTTTTATCTGTTATCTGGCCCAGTGGGAATGGGCCCTGATAGTTCACGTCAAAACAGCAGAGCAACAGCGACATCTACATTACACTAGTCACTAGCGTAGGGTGACCATATTTTCAGCCACTCAAACCGGGACACAAAACACTGTTGCCTAAAACTGGGACCCTAAAAGCAATGCGCACGTTACCGCGCACGCGCTTGCCCATTCTCTAACGTTCGTGCACGCGCACACACGCACCGCAGGGTTTTAAACAGGCAGTGAGTGATTGACAAACAGCCTCAGCGTTGAATTCAGACACGCAATGAATTTGTTCCTTTTTTCTGATTGGTTAGGTGAGCATGTTTTCATGAAAAGAACATGATAAATGTCTATGCAACCACTGAAAACAGCTACTATTATTTTAATTCTGCCGAAAACTGGGACAATTTTGCAGTGAATGTTGAAAACCGGGACATAATAGTGTTTTAGAGATATTTGTCGGGACACTGGGACACGCAGCTTGAAAACGGGACTGTCCCGGGTAAAACGGGACGTCTGGTCACCCTACACTAGCCATTACTAGCCAGTAGCCATGGGTCACATGACGGGACCGTCATGGATCAACTTCATCTGCTGTTTATACTTTCTACATTTACAGCCCGTACATCTACGTAAATACATTTATTTCAAATATAAAGTTCTTAACCTATGACCACTCATGTTACAATTATAGTCGGGTCCACATAATTACCCTTCTGTTCCGTATTGTTGAATAAAAAGCATTTTAATCCGATTGTTGGCCATTTTCTCACAGAGTTCTAAAGTGTAATACACCTCCCAACCAATAGGGTCACATCGTTGAAAGCATTCCAAAAACCTGAAAACGGCCACTGATACTACGATACTGGTACTTATGTGGGCCCGAGTATAATTGTAACATCCGTATCCATTGGGTAGGCACTTTATATTAGAAATGCTAACGTTAATGTAGATGTAAGGTCTGTAAATGTAGAAACTAAGTACAAACAGTAGGGTGAAGTTCATCCATGAGTCGGTTCAGAGAGTTACGTACTGTAACAAACTCAGATGAAAACGACTAAGATCCCCAGACCGAAAACGAAAGTAAAAAGGAACGAGTCCTTTAGTTGCAGCCATCTATGGTTGCAGCAGTGCGTAACGCTCTGCCATCTGACGAAAGTCAGGTTGTGGAGGAGCAGTGAAACATGGCGCTTCACTCCGTCTCGGCTTTGTCTGTCCAACGCAGTGTTTTAAGTGTCAAACCATGGAGGTGTATTTATTTCTACATGGTGCTGATATGGAGCAGTTACAACCCATCTGTCACAGGTAAAGTTACTGCTGGATTTATAGCGAGGTAGTCTCTCACTAAACCCAGACTTTTATTTTTTCTTCCTATCGCCAAAATAAAAGTCTGGGTTTCCGAGACTAATAGCGAGGTGACGCTAAACTATTTACCGTGGAGTCATAAGTGGCGTTTCCATAAACTTAATAGAATTAGGGAAGCGAATTATCAGAAATACGCATTAAGACAAAGCGAATTTAGCATGTTTCCATTTGCGGGTGTCATTCGAATTAGCGACGGTCGCAGACCGAACCTGAGCACTGCACCGTCTGCACGTCTGACTGCTGTGACTCGGTCGCTGTCTAGTAGTGGGAAGAAGGGATTATCATCAGTCATCAGCATGGCCCCAAATAACTTTTAAATATATTACAATTGGCGACGAGTCTCTTACGAAATTGGCAAGAGTTCCTCTCAATACATAAAGCTACCGGTTCACCGGGAAAACCGCGGTCGCGTTGCTGCACATGCAGTGCTCATCCTCCAAGTTTCAGCGTCCTCTGGAAGGTCAGGTGGCCGATCTGCAAGCTCACAACGCGGCGCGGAGACGTGGATGTGAGCTGCTGTGCCTGTGAGCTTGTAGATTGGGCACTTCAGGTACGCAACACCGTGGGATGAGGACAGGGCCAGATTAACCCTGTGTGATGCCCCAGGGCAACCAAGTTCAAGTGCCCCCCACGCTCCCACTTTACATGTAAAAATGACAGCGTAAATGGCTATTAACACTGTAGGTTTACATGATATCATAGAATAGAAACTCACCAATATGACACCATAGCAGCATGGGTCTAATGTATTGCTCAAATGAAGGCAACTACACACAGAGAAATAAGGGTACGTTTCTGTACCCTAAAAGGTCCATTTGTCATAACAGTACCCTGTGATTGGTAGAAGGTACTTAAATGGCCCTTATGGTGACAACTGTGGACCTTTATTGCATTTTAAAAGGTACAAAATAATTGTTGGCCACTTAAGGTACATATTTGTACCCTTTTGACCAGGAGGAGGAGCTACTGTTTATGGGGGGAAATGCAACAGTCAGATGTAGTTTGTGAGGGAAAAGACAGTGAGAGATGTATCTTTTGCTTAGAGAGCAAACATGTTTAGCCTACTGTACCTTGAGATTAGTCATAAAATGTACTCATTGGAGTAAGAAGCACTTACAACTAGAAGTTATTCTGACTGTGACTCAACATGCCAGCTAACTACTTGCTGGACTGGAGTCTGGAGCCAAGAGCTACATGGCTGACATGGAACATTTGAATTATCTATTTTTTCTCAAAGTCCTGTGAAATCTGAAAGGTGTGGAAGACTGCAAGGCAAAGGTGAGAAAAACTCTTTCTTCCAAATTGGTCAAAACTTTAATCTCAAGTGCTGTTTAGTGCTAACTGTTTGAAAGGTTAGCTGCTAGCAGCTTATGTTATCAGGTTAGAGTTAGCAGGTTGGAATGAATAACTAACTAAATGTAAGGGCATCTAGGCATACATTTGACATTATCCCAAAGAGTGAATCATTAGTTGTACACTAAAAAAGGTGGTTCACATGAATGAATTAACTTAAAAGTATAGCATTTCCTTGTTAAATGTAGTGGAGGGTAAGTATAAAGTAGCCACTCAGACATGTACAGACATGTTCTTTTAGAGTTGCACAGATCAATAAGGTACAATGTTGCCACGCAGGGTACATAAATGTTCCTTTAAAGGTGTGAAGGTACAAAACCAATACTGGCTGGTTAATGTGTTTGTTATTTTGTCATTATCTTTACCAGGGCTTGTGCAAGGAAGCAGGAGGAGAAGCAGGAGATTCTTGGATGACTTGAATGGAATGCTGCACTACATATGCATAGATTGTTTATGTACTTTCAAAACCAAAGGTATATTTTATGCTCTCAAAATATTTTCTCAGTTATTCAACTAATCCATTTTAAGCAGTGTATCCACCCCTATTTGTGTGACATCCTGTTTTGCTTCTTTTATACCATCTTTCCTTCTACCCAGGTGGGTCATTGGATGATAATGCCAGAGCCCTGTTTTGGATGCACTGCTCCAGAGCACATCTAGATATAAATGCACAAAAAGGCGGTGGCACTATGAGACCTGCTCTGAAGACCTGTCAGGTAAATAAACATTTCAAGCAGCAGGGAAAACACTTGTCCCTCATTGCCATTCAGGGATATTGCTTAATGTTTATTTGTTAATGTGCTTAAATCTAGAGAAAATATCTGGAGATTCACACCACTGGAGTCCATGTGGTATATGCCAGAAAACCAGTATTCAGCACTGCAAAGTACAGTCAAGTCAAGTTGGAGGATTAAGATGGCCTTCCAGACATCCCAACTGTGTTTACAGGTGACTTTATCCACTCTACATTGCATGTACTCAAAATTGGAAGTATTTATTGGATATTTGTAAAGTTAAAATTGTTCTGCTTGCTAAGAGCCAGACTGTCTGGTGTAGATACTGTTCTGTTCCTCATGGATGTGCTGTTTTGAACTTCAAAGTGCACACTATTTATGCCTGTATAACATTTGTTTGTATTTTTAAGTAATTACTAGGTAAGAGTGACTTAATATTGGGTCTGATTGTATTTGTATTCCTTACAGTAACACAAGGCTGCAGCACATTACAAACTGCTATTCAAGGATCAAGCCTGCTTCACACTGGAATTCATTTAAAGGTAACTTTAGGCTTGAAGGCAGAAAGATAAAGTTAGCATTTGTGTGAATTAACTTCTGACTTGTTTAGGATTTATGTTTGAGCATAAATATGTGCAAAAAATAAATAAATAATGTTTTTTCTTTGTATTTTAAGATTTAGAACAATCCATTCACTACTTATACTTGTTCTTTGTTCCCTGCCAGATTGTCATGTTGCTGCATTCCAGCCATCAGTTCCTCATGGATACTTACTGCTTCAGACCTTCTGCATTGGACTTTTGGCATCAATCCAACTGCTCCTTAACTTGTTTGCCTTTCTGTGAGTTGTCTCATTTGTTCAAAGAACATGTGCGCTTTTAGAAATGTAAATATATTATTCTTTATTTTCATTCTATACTACAGTGAATGGATAACTTGTTGGAGGGTGTGACCTCATGTTTTTTTTTTTTTACAGTTTTAATAAATGTTTTATTGCAGATCTGACTGGGTTTTATTTTGTGTTTGAAGAAGATCTACATGTTGCTTTTTACAACCTGTAAAAAGGTTTCCAAGAAGGTACAAGATTTTCACTGGGGGTACAGAAATGGTTTAGAGGTACAAACAAGAAGGTACAATGTTGTCACTATAGGGGTACATAAATTATTTAGAGGTAAAAACAAGAAGGTACAATATTGTCACTCGGGGTACAGAAATGGTCCTTATAAGGTACAAACAAGAAGGTACAATAATGTACCAGTGTTAAAGGTACAATTCTGTACCCAGCGAGGGTACGCCCCCAGCGACGAAGCCTTTGTACCTTTTAAGGTACAAAACCGGCCCTTTATTTCTCTGTGTGTATGCAGGGACTATGCAAAACCATTACAGACAGTCAGATTATACCTAAAACAATTGTTGCAAGGTGAGGTGAGGCTATAAGCACATAAATATTGAATTTTCCTAAGCCAGGATTGAACCCCAGTAAAATAAATTAAATTAATGCAAACAGAATATGATTAGATCTTTTTATTTAGATATCCACAAACAAAAGTACAGGTACTAAAATAAACAGTATTCTCTCTCTTCTCTCCTCCCCTCTCCCTCTCTCTCTCCTTCTCCCTCCCCCTCTCTCTCTCTCTCCCTCCCACCCTCTCTCTCTCTCTCTGGCCTGCCATGCCTGTTGAATTAACACTGTTGATTTTGAATCAAATAGGCCTATAGCTAAACAGCAAAACACTGCAACCAGCTCTACACATAACCAGATAAATGAATGGCATGCACATATTCACAATCCACACCAACAGTGCAGTATATGCTACTATTACTGAAATAAAAAGCTCCAGTCCTGTTCCTCCTCTAAAATATATGTTTCAATATCCAACAAACAAAAGTGCAATATTACTTAAATCAACACCCCCTCCCCCCTTTCTGACAACAACCTGTTGCCCAAAGTGTCCATGATGCTGTGGCTGGTGGTGTTGTTACTATATAATAACTGCTAATCAGCAAAACACAGCAACAAGGCAATATATTAAACTTAAAGGAATGCAAACAGAATGTTGCCAAATGACAAAGTGCAGTAGCTTACTATTCCTGAATTAAAATAACAATAAAATAAAAAAACAAAACAGCTCTTCTCTCTTCTCTCTGTCAGTCTCTCAGTCTCTCTCCTTGGCGTGTCACAGTGACTGACAGTCAAGTTCAATGGCATGGTACGCTGTCCACATGCCGTCGGTGCTGAACCGGATAACACACACACACACACACACACACACACACACACACACACACACACACACACACACACACACACACACACACACAGAACACAACCAGTTAAAAGAGAGAACGACAGAACGTTCTACTTCTATGCAAAATGCCACACACACACACACACACACACACACACACACACACACACACACACACACACACACACACACACACACAGAACGTAGTTCATTCTTCACTCTTTTAAGAGCAGAGAATGATCTCTCACCCTCGCAGTTGGTGACGGGCAGGGTTAAGAAGAGCCTCAGTCCAACAAACACACTTGGGAACGACGTCGACAATCCTTGAGTTTTTACAAATATTTGTAGCAAATCCTCGGGTGAATGTGATTTCTCATCCCGCACGAAATCCTTGAATTGAATAACTTCATGGCCAAAGTTTTTGGCTAGATCATCCGGATAGGTGGAGGAGAGCGCAGCAGCACGTTTACACACGCTGTCAGTGTCAGTGTCGGAATCAAACAGAACACCAAATAGTGCATTTAGGTTCCTGTATGCATCAGTGCGTTTAGCAAGACAGGACAACAGCAGGTCAATGATCTCATTGTAGGTTTCCACCTGGAATCGTTTGCTTCCCTTTAGCACGATTTCATTCTCAGTGGATTCATCTGCAAATATTGTTCTTCTTTTCTCCCGCTGTGTCTCGTCTTGGTACAATAGATTCACTCCCTGTATATCACGAGCTGACTTTTCAAACTGCGAAAATTGATCTCTAAGTGAGGCCACAAATGTATGCAGGGATTCAAGCAGTCGCTGGGCTGCATTTAGGCTTATATCACTCGCTTGCAGTGATTGACTTGTGGCTTTGAATCTAGTCAGCACTGCATGCCATACCTCTGCCATAATTGCAGTCTCCAGTTTATCAAGTTTAAGACACAGCCCAGCAGCCTCGCGTCGGGCGTCCTTCCTCTGTTCCTCATCGTTTTCTAACATGCCAATTGCCTTTCTTATTTCAGTGTTTTAAGGCTTTGGTTCAATTCAATTCAATTCAATTTTATTAAAGTGTCAAATCATAACAAGTTATCTCAAGACACTTTACAAAGGCTAAAGAGCCATGAGAGAGAGAGAGGAGAGAGGGAGAAACAAGGGAGAGAAAAGGGAAAGACAACAAGGGGCACACGCACACACATACACAGGTCCCGCATGCGTATGTACAAGAACGAACGAACGAACGCACACACACACACACACAGGTGCTGCATGCGCACGCGTGTGTAGGGGGAGGGGAAGGGGAGGGGAGGGGGAGGTAAGGGTAGGGGGGGTGGGGGGAGGAGAGAGAGAACCCGAGCAGAACCTGTACCTGTGAGGTACCCCCCCGAGAGAACTCGAGTGGATACCTCACAGGCCCGGGGCCCCCACCCTGAGCAAGCAATTTGCTACAATGGTAACGAAAAACCCCCTCTTAAGGAGGAGGAAACGTCAGGCTTTGGTGGAGTCAGCTCTACTACTCCACCTAGTAGTAGACAAAGGCTTTATAGTCGTGCTGATTTTCACATCCTCGTTGTTAAAAACCCGATTCCAACGATATGTTGATGCTGCACAAAATGCATATAGATGCTGAAGTAGGTCAAAGTAATCGCTTACATCTTTAGAGCTGCTGTTGTCAAGGGTGTTTACACCAACGAGGTTAAGTGAGTGTCCTGCACATGGCACGTATTCAATCAGCGGGTTTATTTTTTTCAAATGTGCCTGCAGACCATTATATTTGCCCGACATGTTGCTTGCATTATCATAACTTTGTCCTCGGCAGTTGGACAAGTCTAATCCCAGACCACTAACCATTTTAACAACACATTCAGCGAGACTTGCTCCAGTGTGACTGTAGATGGGCTCGAACCCAATGAACCTCTCTACCACTTTGCCCTGCTGACTGACAAATCTAAAAATGAACGTGAGTTGGTCAACATGTGACAAATCTGGGGTCGAATCCACAATTATGGAGAAATATTTCGCCTTCTGTAATTCGTCTGCAATTGATTGCTTGACTGTCTCACCCATTAATGAAATGAATTCATCGCACACAGTGGATGACAGGTATGATGTTGTTCCTCTCCCCTTTTGGCCATACTTCTCTATGTGTTCCTTTAGAAATGGATCAAACTTTGCGATTACTTCCAGAAATCCAAGATAATTTCCATTTCTTTTTGAGCCTAAAAGTTCATCATCGCCTCGGAATGCTAGCCCTCTCTCACTCAAGAAAGCTATAACAGTCACAATTCGCCTGAGTACATCCCTCCAATATTGGGCCTCGTTTTCTATCTGCTGTCTGAGTGAAGCATCCACAGTGCCAACATTGCTTGAGAGACGCAGTAACGTCTGCATGTGTTGCTTGTGTTTTGCGATGTTTTCATGATTCGAAATATACTCAGGATGAGCCCAGTCACAGAAGCCAGAATAAGAAAGGCCAGTTTGTTTGGAGGAGAACAATTTACACGCAAAACAGTAAATGTTACCTGATGATGGTGAATAAATGATCCACTCCCTGGGAACTATTTCCTTGTTTGGGAGGCAATGCTCCAATAAATCATTAGTCAGCGAACGACGTGGGCGTTTCTTTCCTCCTTTAATGACATCCCGCTTAGACGCTGGATATTTGGCTGCTCTATTGTGAAAAGCTGCGGGGCCTTTTTGAATAGCAATTTCTTTCACTTCTGTAGTGATGGGTCCCCATAGCGCTGGGTCTGAGTCAAGCGTTAAAATGTCCCCGCCCGGTCCAGAGCCCTCTCCGTCAGTGTCGGTCTTGTCGTTGTCGTCCTCACCCTCACGGTCCTCTGTGTCGGCTCCTCCACTACCACTGTCCCCCTGTCCGGCCAGCCCGGGCACTCCGGGGGGTCTCCGTTCCTCCTCTTCCTCCTCCTCTCCTTGACTCATCATAATGATGCTTCCTCCACCATCAGAAGAGGATATCTCCTCCTCAATCTCACTGCCTTCTGTATCATGATCTTGGGCCGGGTCGGCCGCGGTAGCCTTGCGGGCCAAGGCCGCCTCATCCCCGGCTGCGGCGCCGGCGGCTGCCCCGCTGGTAGAAGCAGCGGCGTCTGTTGCTTCTGCTGCAGGTGACTTTACCGTCGGAGATGATGGTCGACCAAAAAATGATGCGATTTGTGGCATAGAACGTAGGGCCGCTTTTTGCCGTGCTCGTTTTTCTTCAGTTTTTTGTCTTTTTGCAAAACCGCTTAACTGTTTTTTCCTCCCCATGTTGATCTGTTGTTTACACTGACATGCCGCCAAAACAGCTGGGCATTGTGGGCACAGGTCAGAATACAGGAAGCGTGTGGGGCACACATTTGGAAGGGGAGGGGCACATACAGGTCATGTCAGTGCACACTGCACAGACTGCAATGCACAGACTCAGTGTGGGAAATTGGGAATGAGTGACTGAGAACAACTAGGCTACTTTTCTTTACATTATAGGCATACACACACATATATAAAACATACTATAAATAAATACATTGTACCAGTAGAGAGAGAGACAGTGTAGAAGAGACAGACAGTAGGACAGCTGAGAGAGAGACAGTGTAGAAGAGACAGACAGTAGGACAGCTGAGAGAGAGACAGTGTAGAAGAGACAGACAGTAGGACAGCTGAGAGAGAGACAGTGTAGAAGAGACAGACAGTAGGACAGCTGAGAGGGAGACAGTGTAGAAGAGACATACAGTAGGACAGCAGAGAGGGAGACAGTGTAGGAGAGACAGACAGTAGGACAGCTGAGAGGGAGACAGTGTAGAAGAGACAGACAGTAGGACAGCTGAGAGAGAGACAGTGTAGAAGAGACAGACAGTAGGACAGCTGAGAGAGAGACAGTGTAGAAGAGACAGACAGTAGGACAGCTGAGAGAGAGACAGTGTAGAAGAGACAGACAGTAGGACAGCTGAGAGGGAGACAGTGTAGAAGAGACATACAGTAGGACAGCTGAGAGAGAGACAAGTGTAGGAGAGACATACAGTAGGACAGCTGAGAGACAGACAGTGTAGGAGAGACAGACAGTAGGACATCTGAGAGAGACAGACAGACAGCAGGACATGTGTATGTGCCTCTTGGCGTGCTTGCGGTCACGGATCCCGTTTGCATTACTTTATGCAACTTAAAACTACACAAGCTTGTTTGAGCACAGCGTAACCCAAAGCGCACAAAGTGTTTGTACATAATGTTAAGTAACCCAAACCACACAGACTTAAGGCAGACAAACAATCACACCTTGTGTAGTTTCAAGCTTCAACACTTGAACCAGAGCAAAGAGCGCGGCTCAAACGAGTCTTCAAACGAGCAGAAAGCAGCCGGCTCTGAAGTACCACTAATTAATTACGGACATGTGGTAACACAATGAGCCGGTGTAAGGGGAGACTGGGGGAGAGCAGGCATTCTGCACTGTCCTGATGGACGAGTTCAGTAAACGTACACATTATTGTGTATCAGTATTTTATGCTTTAACTATTGAAAAATAGCAGATATACAAGCTCATATACAAGCCCGAGTGCCGCACTGCAAGCTTGTAGATCTGCTATTTTTGAAAAATCAATCCTTCTAAGATTTTTTTGAAAAAACCTATGTTTCTATGTCAGCAATCTGGTTAGCCATCGTCAAAGAAAAGGTCCTTTCCACTTAAATGGAGCTCAGTTAGTCTGTTCTTGAGAGACTACTAGTGTCAGTGGTTCTCAAACCTTTTCATGTGAAGGACCCCCAAAATGATATTTATTTGGCCACGGACCCCCATCTCAAAATATTTTGTTCCACCCAGAAGCAAAATTGGAGTTGCAAACGTTCGCTTTGAAAATACATATTCAAAGATTTGCACAAATTTTCACGACTTTTAAAAAAATAGCAGATCTACAAGCTCGTAGCGCGAGCCGCACTCGGTGCCGCGCTGTGAGCTTGTATATCTGCTATTTTTCACTGGTTAAAGCATTCAATAATTCTAGGCCTAAATGGGTTAAATAAGCATAGGGATAATTGATGTCGAGTCGGTAAAAAAAAAACAAAGAAAAAAAACACAGTGGACCAACATCAGCAATACAATGCAATGCTGGTTTTGCTCCACAGTGTTTTTTTGTTTTTAGTTTTTTAATGTTTACCAAGTTCAGAGTCAACACAGCCATCTACCTGGGGATTTTAGAGCACTTTGTGCTCCCATAGGTTGACAAGCTTTATGGAGATGATGATTTCCTTTAGCCAGAAGCACTTGGCACCTGCCTACAGAGCCAAAACTACTAGTAACTGGTGTACTGACCCTGGTATTACTGGGCTTAACTGACCAGCCAACTGGCCTGACCTGAACCCCAAGAGGAAGATGAGAGACACCAGACGCAACCACACAGATGAGCTTAAGGCCTCTATCAAAGCAAACCTGGGCATAGACAGGTGTCTGGTACATACGCAGGGCTTAAAGCAAAAAAAAATCCCGAGACGGAAATTTACTTTTGCCCCCCCCCCCCTTTATGGAAACGCCACTATAGACAAGGGGATTTCCTGCATTAAAGGGAGGGACAGATCATGTCTTTTTTATTTTGATATATTGAACGTCGTGTCTTTGATGCTGAAAGTAAACAAAACGTTAGCCCTTCCTGCAGGTACTCGGGCAGCCGAGTGACAAACAAGGGCTGTTAAGTATGACATCATTTTGTAGGCAGAGGAGAATTTCTGCCCCCAGTTTCCGTGAATCTTTTTACTATTTTTACCATTTACACATTTTTCTTCTCTTTGTTGTTGAAAGGAAAGTGTTAGAATTATACTTTAGTCGTTATTTTTGTCTCGGATCTGTTGAAATAGCGAGGGACAGAAAATGCTCTGGGGGTAGAGTTCTCCTCTGCCTACAAAATTATGTCACGGCTTAAAAGCCCCTAGTTGAACATCTGAACCGCGGTAACACTGACTGCCTAATCAGAATGCGTGTCTGTGTGTCTGCCCATCTGTAACTCCACGTTCAGCTGTTGTTCAATTGTCTAAAAAACATAATACAAAAACCAATAACGGGCCTTGCTGACCGTCAGGTGTGTGTGTGTGTGTGTGTGTGTGTGTGTGTGTGTGTGTGTGTGTGTGTGTGTGTGTGTGTGTGTGTGTGTGTGTGTGTGTGTGTGTCAAGGTAGCATACTGGGGCCTCTGTTGTTCCTAATACGTGAGCGACATGGCATCTGCTTGCGACTGCAACCTGTTCCTGTTCGCGGATGACTCAGCTCTCCTAGTCTCGGGCAAGGACCACTTGCAGGTTGAAAAGACACTTAACTCTGAACTAAGCAAGATCTGCACATGGCTTAACGACAACAAATTATCAATTCACTTGGGAAAAACTGAGTCCATCCTCTTTGGATCAAATCATAACCTCAAAAAAGTCGATAACTTCACAATCAAAGTGGATGACAAGGTCATAACACGAAAAAACGAAATCTCTTTCTTACTTAGGATGCATCCTTGAAGCTAATCTTTCCAGCGAAAAGATTACTTCTAAAGTAATAAATAAAATCAACCAACGAACTCGGTTCCTACAGAGGATCGCCCCAATGGTCAATTTCAACACACTGAAGACCATAGCTGGTGCAATAATCCAGCCCCTCTTTGACTACGGAGTTCACGTATGGTATCGTGGCGCCCCACAAGCCCTTAAAACTAAACTCCAAACAGCCCAAAATAAACGAATTAGGGTCCTGCTTAACCTTCCCTATCAGACTCACCTCACCGCTACTCACCAGTTAAGAGTGGGGTGGCTCAGAGTAGATGACAGAGTGCAGCAACTTGCAATGGGCCTGGTGTACAAGATACACTACACCACTATGATACCCAAGTACCTGTCAAAATACTTTATAAACATTAAGGATGTCCATAATTACAACACCAGAGGCAGCGCTACAGATCACTTCCAGGGCTGCCAAGTCTCACGCTTTGAGCGTGAGAGTCACGCAATTCACCGTTTGTCAGCCTTCTCATTGGTCCCTGAGACTCCCTGACTGGCCAACCAGAAAAAACCATTCACTTTTTGCTATCGGGGGTGGAGTTTGTGCAGTGGAGAATGTTGTTTCAGGCTTTCAGCAACTGTCTGCAGTGCGGAGCACGACCTTCGTCCAGTATGGCCGCGGCAGTAGGGGGCGATCTCGCTCATCATAATGAATAAGCTTCAACAAACTAGTTCACATGGACCTTATCAATGGTCTAACTAGTTACGATTGGGTACATATATTTTAAATGGGCAGAATTACGAAAAGCCAGCCTATTATGTGAGGAGAACAGATTATAGTTCTCCTCTTCCTACCCAAGCTGCAATGCGCTTTCTTTTTCTATTTCTATTCTCTCTCTGATCCAGAAGATTAAACGAATTAAAACATATATTTTTTGGGGAAAATTACTGTTTTGCTATGTAATTACTGTACCTTTTTCTTCCCTTTTTATTAATATCACTAGATGTGTTTTTTTTGGTACTTTATATAGCTGTAATGAGGCTATGACGAAAAAAAAATCCCATCCACTTCCACTATAAAAGAATCTGCAATAGTGATTCTGTCCCACTGGGATTAAACAAATTAAAACATATATTTTCGGGGAAACCCCCTGTTTTGCAATGTAACTACTGTACCTTTGTCTTCCCTTTTTATTAATATCACCTAGATGTTTTTCCTTTGATACATTAAATTGCAATAATGAGGCTATGAAAAAAAAAATCCCATTCACTGCCACTATAAAAACATGAAAAAAAAATCTGCCCAGGGTTAATGTCCCAGCATAGTAACAGGGCAGAATGGGGCGGGATTTGCAAAAGCCTGAATTTAACCTCTTCTCACGCCACACGCCACACATGCCATTTCTCACGCATTTTTACAGCCATCCCACAGACCTCTCCCGAAAGTTGAGGGGGTTTTCTCACTCGGTAAAAGTTGCACGGAGAATTCTAAGCGCAGTGAATGCAGCTGCTCTGCTCCTCCACTCTCTCTCCCCTTTACACACACATGCAGGCGACGGACGGAGCGAGACAGAGAGCCCTACAGACGGCGGTTGCTGCGATGCTTTCTCGCTTTGATCTGCGTCGCCCCCGCGGTGGAGAAACACACTCGCTTCCGCGAGTAAACGTCGGGCGATATTTCACAAAGATGACCACAATCCAGGTCTTGCCTCCCGCGAGCGCTTGCACGAACGAGACCACGCGCAATAATTTCATGGGTTACTATATCCACTTGTCTTGAACCCTAATAGCCCTAATTCTGAGGAGGGCTTTAGAAGAGATAGCCTACGGCGGTTTGCACTAACACTACTACTCTACTAGAGGGAAGAATCCCAGTAGCCCAGTGGTTCTCAATTTGTGGGTCGGGACCCCCAGGGGGGTCCCCAAATTATGTTGTGGGGGTCGCCATGATTAACTTAATGTGCAACACTGTTTTCTCAGTCAACAGTAAACAAACCAACATAAGGTTTAAGCGTATAGAGGGTATCTGCACATTTCTAAAGTGACAATTTAAGGAGAGCTATTAAAAAGAATAGCTCTAAAATGACAAATTAAACATTGGCAAAATTGTCAAGTAGCCTATTAGAGGCAGACATTGTGAAAATAGCAGATCTACATGCT